>NW_025728281.1:2058374-2364840 GCF_021461385.2 Schistocerca piceifrons
ACATTTCCGATCCACTAATCCATCTTTACTGCATCCCTCACTCCCAAACATTGACGAATTCACACGGAAATTCCGTCGCTATGAAATACGAGTACTATGTGTTCTAAGACATTTTCTTCTAAATCGAGTAACGTTTCTATGGAAACGATAGGATTTTCTTCTGGGATACGACAATCACATTTCCGATTCACTAATCCTTCTTTACTGCATCCCTCACTCCCACACATTGACGAATTCACACGGAAATTGCGTCGCTATGAAATACGAGTACTATGTGTTCTAAGACATTTCCTTCTAAATCGAGTGACGTTTCTATGGAAACGACAGGATTTTATTTTGGGATACGACAATCACATTTCCGATCCACTAATCCTTCTTTACTGCATCCCTCACTCCCAAACATTGACGAATTCACACGGAAATTCCGTCGCTATGAAATACGAGTACTATGTGTTCTAAAACATTTCCTTCTAAATCGAGTAACGTTTCTATGGAAACGACAGGATTTTCTTTTGGGATACGACAATCACATTTCCGATCCACTAATCCTTGTTTACTGCATCCCTCACTCCCAAACATTGACGAATTCACACGGAACTTCCGTCGCTATGAAATACGAGTACTATGTGTTCTAAGACATTTCCTTCTAAATCGAGTAACGTTTCTATGGAAACGACAGGATTTTTTTTTGTGATACGACAATCACATTTCCGATCCACTAATCCTTCTTTACTGCATCCCTCACTCCCAAACATTTTAGAATTCACACGGAAATTCCGTCGCTATGAAATACGAGTACTATGTGTTCTAAGACATTTCCTTCTAAATCGAGTAACGTTTCTATGGAAACGGCAGGATTCTCTTCTGGGATACGGCAATCTCATTTCCGATCCACTATACCTTCTTTACTGCATCCCTCACTCCCAAACATTGACGAATTCACACGGAAATTACGTCGCTATGAAATACGAGTACTATGTGTTCTAAGACATTTCCTTCTAAATCGAGTAACGTTTCTACGGAAACGACAGGATTTTCTTTTGGAATACGACAGTCACATTTCCGATCCACTAATCCTTCTTTACTGCATCCCTCACTCCCAAACATTGACGAATTCACGCGGAAATTGCGTCGCTATGAAATACGAGTACTATGTGTTCTAAGACATTTCCTTCTAAATCGAGTAACGTTTCTATGGAAACGACAGGATTTTCTTTTGGGATACGACAATCTCATTTCCGATCCACTAATCCTTCTTCACTGCATCCCTCACGCCCACACATTGACGAACTCACACGGAAATTGCGTCGCTATGAAATACGAGTACTATGTGTTCTAAGACATTTCCTTCTAAATCGAGTAACGTTTCCATGGTAACGACAGGATTTTCTTTTGGGATACGACAATCACATTTCCGATCCACTAATCCTTCTTTACTGCATCCCTCACTCCCAAACATTGACGAATTCACACGGAAATTGCGTCGCTATGAAATACGAGTACTATGTGTTCTAAGACATTTCCTTCTAAATCGAGTAACGTTTCTATGGAAACGACAGGATTTTCTTTTGGGATACGACAATCACATTTCCGATCCACTAATCCTTCTTTACTGCATCCCTCACTAACACACGTTGACGAATTCACAGGGAAACTGCGTCGCTATGAAATACGAGTACTATGTGTTCTAAGACATTTCCTTCTAAATCGAGTAACGTTTCTATGGAAACGACAGGATTTTCTTTTGGGATACGACAATCTCATTTCCGATCCACTAATCCTTCTTTACTGCATCCCTCACTCCCACACATTGACGAATTCACACGGAATTTGCGTCCCTATGAAATACGAGTACTATGTGTTCTAAGACATTTCCTTCAAATCGAGTAACGTTTCTATGGAAACGACAGAATTTTCTTTTGGGATACGACACTCACATTTCCGATCCACTAATCCTTCTTTACTGCATCCCTCACTCCCAAACATTGACGAATTCACACGGAAATTCCGTCGCTATGAAATACGAGTACTATGTGTTCTAAAACATTTCCTTCTAAATCGAGTAACGTTTCTATGGAAACGACAGGATTTTCTTTTGGGATACGACAATCACATTTCCGATCCACTAATCCTTGTTTACTGCATCCCTCACTCCCAAACATTGACGAATTCACACGGAACTTCCGTCGCTATGAAATACGAGTACTATGTGTTCTATGACATTTCCTTCTAAATCGAGTAACGTTTCTATGGAAACGACAGGATTTACTTTTGGGATACGACAATCACATTTCCGATCCACTAATCCTTCTTTACTGCATCCCACACTCCCAAACATTGACGAATTCACACGGAAATTGCGTCGCTATGAAATACGAGTACTATGTGTTCTAAGACATTTCCTTCTAAATCGAGTAACGTTTCTATGGAAACGACAGGATTTTCTTTTGGGATACGGCAATTACATTTCCGATCCACTAATCCTTCTTTACTGCATCCCTCACTCCCAAACATTGACGAATTCACACGGAAATTCCGTCGCTATGAAATACGAGTACTATGTGTTCTAAGACATTTCCTTCTAAATCGAGTAACGCTTCTATGGAAACGACAGGATTTTCTTTTGGGATACGACAATCTCATGTCCGATCCACTAATCCTTCTTTACTGCATCCCTCACTCCCACACATTGACGAATTCACACGGAAATTGCGTCGCTATGAAATACGAGAACTATGTGCTCTAAGACATTTCCTTCTAAATCGAGTAACGTTTCTATGGAAACGACAGGATTTTCTTTTGGGATACGACAATCTCATTTCCGATCCACTAATCCTTCTTTACTGCATCCCTCACTCCCACACATCGACGAATTCACACGGAAATTGCGTCGCTATGAAATACGAGTACTATGTGTTCTAAGACATTTCCTTCTAAATCGAGTAACGTTTCTATGGAAACGACAGGATTTTTTTTTGTGATACGACAATCACATTTCCGATCCACTAATCCTTCTTTACTGCATCCCTCACTCCCAAACATTTTAGAATTCACACGGAAATTCCGTCGCTATGAAATACGAGTACTATGTGTTCTAAGACATTTCCTTCTAAATCGAGTAACGTTTCTATGGAAACGACAGGATTCTCTTCTGGGATACGGCAATCTCATTTCCGATCCACTATACCTTCTTTACTGCATCCCTCACTCCCAAACATTGACGAATTCACACGGAAATTACGTCGCTATGAAATACGAGTACTATGTGTTCTAAGACATTTCCTTCTAAATCGAGTAACGTTTCTACGGAAACGACAGGATTTTCTTTTGGGATACGACAATCACATTTCCGATCCACTAATCGTTCTTTACTGCATTCCTCACTCCCAAACATTGACGAATTCACACGGAAATTGCGTCGCTATGAAATACGAGTACTATGTGTTCTAAGACATTTCCTTCTAAACGAGTAACGTTTCTATGGAAACGACAGGATTTTCTTTTGGGATACGACAATCACATTTCCGATCCACTAATCCTTCTTTACTGCATCACTCACTCCCAAACATTGACGAATTCACGCGGAAATTGCGTCGCTATGAAATACGAGTACTATGTGTTCTAAGACATTTCCTTCTAAATCGAGTAACGTTTCTATGGAAACGACAGGATTTTCTCTTGGGATACGACAATCTCATTTCCGATCCACTAATCCTTCTTCACTGCATCCCTCACGCACACACATTGACGAACTCACACGGAAATTGCGTCGCTATGAAATACGAGTACTATGTGTTCTAAGACATTTCCTTCTAAATCGAGTAACGTTTCTATGGAAACGACAGGATTTTCTTTTGGGATACGACAATCACATTTCCGATCCACTAATCCTACTTTACTGCATCCCTCACTCCCAAACATTGACGAATTCACACGGAAATTGCGTCGCTATGAAATACGAGTACTATGTGTTCTAAGACATTTCCTTCTAAATCGAGTAACGTTTCTATGGAAACGACAGGATTTTCTTTTGGGATACGACAATCACATTTCCGATCCACTAATCCTTCTTTACTGCATCCCTCACTAACACACGTTGACGAATTCACAGGGAAACTGCGTCGCTATGAAATACGAGTTCTATGTGTTCTAAGACATTTCCTTCTAAATCGAGTAACGTTTCTATGGAAACGACAGGATTTTCTTTTGGGATACGACAATCTCATTTCCGATCCACTAATCATTCTTTACTGCATCCCTCACTCCCACACATTGACGAATTCACACGGAATTTGCGTCCCTATGAAATACGAGTACTATGTGTTCTTAGACATTTCCTTCTAAATCGAGTAACGTTTCTATGGAAACGACAGAATTTTCTTTTGGGATACGACAATCACATTTCCGATCCACTAATCCTTCTTTACTGCATCCCTCACTCCCAAACATTGACGAATTCACACGGAAATTACGTCGCTATGAAATACGAGTACTATGTGTTCTAAGACATTTCCTTCTAAATCGAGTAACGTTTCTATGGAAACAACAGGATATTCTTTTGGGATACGACAATCACATTTCCGATCCACTAATCCTTCTATACTGCATCCCTCACTCCCAAACATTGACGAATTCACACGGAAATTGCGTCGCTATGAAATACGAGTACTATGTGTTCTAAGACATTTCCTTCTAAATCGAGTAACGTTTCTATGGAAACGACAGGATTTTCTTTTGGGATACGACAATCACATTTCCGATCCACTAATCCTTCGTTACTGCATCCCTCACTCCCAAACATTGACGAATTCACACGGAAATTCCGTCGCTATGAAATACGAGTACTATGTGTTCTAAGACATTTCCTTCTAAATCGAGTAACGTTTCTATGGAAACGACAGGATTTTCTTTTGGAATACGACAATCTCATTTCCGATCCACTAATCTTTCTTTACTGCATCCCTCACTCCCAAACATTGACGATTTCACACGGAAATTGCGTCGCTATTAAATACGAGTCCTATGTGTTCTATGACATTTCCTTCTAAATCGAGTAACGTTTCTATGGAAACGACAGGATTTTCTTTTGGGATACGACAATCTCATTTCCGATCCTCTAATCCTTCTTTACTGCATCCCTCACTCCCACACATTGACGAATTCACACGGAAATTGCGTCGCTATGAAATACGAGTACTATGTGTTCTAAGACATTTCCTTCTAAACGAGTAACGTTTCTATGGAAGCGACAGGATTTTCTTTTGGGATACGACAATCACATTTCCGATCCACTAATCCTTCTTTACTGCATCACTCACTCCCAAACATTGACGAATTCACGCGGAAATTGCGTCGCTATGAAATACGAGTACTATGTGTTCTAAGACATTTCCTTCTAAATCGAGTAACGTTTCTATGGAAACGACAGGATTTTCTCTTGGGATACGACAATCTCATTTCCGATCCACTAATCCTTCTTCACTGCATCCCTCACGCCCACACATTGACGAACTCACACGGAAATTGCGTCGCTATGAAATACGAGTACTATGTGTTCTAAGACATTTCCTTCTAAATCGAGTAACGTTTCTATGGAAACGACAGGATTTTCTTTTGGGATACGACAATCACATTTCCGATCCACTAATCCTACTTTACTGCATCCCTCACTCCCAAACATTGACGAATTCACACGGAAATTGCGTCGCTATGAAATACGAGTACTATGTGTTCTAAGACATTTCCTTCTAAATCGAGTAACGTTTCTATGGAAACGACAGGATTTTCTTTTGGGATACGACAATCACATTTCCGATCCACTAATCCTTCTTTACTGCATCCCTCACTAACACACGTTGACGAATTCACAGGGAAACTGCGTCGCTATGAAATACGAGTTCTATGTGTTCTAAGACATTTCCTTCTAAATCGAGTAACGTTTCTATGGAAACGACAGGATTTTCTTTTGGGATACGACAATCTCATTTCCGATCCACTAATCATTCTTTACTGCATCCCTCACTCCCACACATTGACGAATTCACACGGAATTTGCGTCCCTATGAAATACGAGTACTATGTGTTCTTAGACATTTCCTTCTAAATCGAGTAACGTTTCTAAGGAAACGACAGAATTTTCTTTTGGGATACGACAATCACATTTCCGATCCACTAATCCTTCTTTACTGCATCCCTCACTCCCAAACATTGACGAATTCACACGGAAATTACGTCGCTATGAAATACGAGTACTATGTGTTCTAAGACATTTCCTTCTAAATCGAGTAACGTTTCTATGGAAACAACAGGATATTCTTTTGGGATACGACAATCACATTTCCGATCCACTAATCCTTCTATACTGCATCCCTCACTCCCAAACATTGACGAATTCACACGGAAATTGCGTCGCTATGAAATACGAGTACTATGTGTTCTAAGACATTTCCTTCTAAATCGAGTAACGTTTCTATGGAAACGACAGGATTTTCTTTTGGGATACGACAATCACATTTCCGATCCACTAATCCTTCGTTACTGCATCCCTCACTCCCAAACATTGACGAATTCACACGGAAATTCCGTCGCTATGAAATACGAGTACTATGTGTTCTAAGACATTTCCTTCTAAATCGAGTAACGTTTCTATGGAAACGACAGGATTTTCTTTTGGGATACGACAATCTCATTTCCGATCCACTAATCATTCTTTACTGCATCCCTCACTCCCACACATTGACGAATTCACACGGAAATTGCGTCGCTATGAAATATGAGTACTATGTGTTCTAAGACATTTCCTTCTAAATCGAGTAACGTTTCTATGGAAACGACAGGATTTTCCTTTGGGATACGACAATAACATTTCCGATCCACTAATCCTTCTTTACTGCATCCCTCACTCCCAAACATTGACGAATTCACACGGAAATTGCGTCGCTATGAAATACGAGTACTACGTGTTCTAAGACATTTCCTTCTAAATCGAGTAACGTTTCTATGGAAACGACAGGATTTTCTTTTGGGATACGGCAATCACATTTCCGATCCACTAATCCTTCTTTACTGCATCCCTCACTCCCAAACATTGACGAATTCACACGGAAATTCCGTCGCTATGATTTACGAGTACTATGTGTTCTAAGACATTTCCTTCTAAATCGAGTAACGTTTCTATGGATGCGACAGGATTTTCTTTTGGGATACGACAATCTCATTTCCGATCCACTAATCCTTCTTTACTGCATCCCTCACTCCCACACATTGACGAATTCACACGGAAATTGCGTCGCTATGAAATACGAGAACTATGTGTTCTAAGACATTTCCTTCTAAATCGAGTAACGTTTTTATGGAAACGACAGGATTTTCTTTTGGGATACGACAATCACATTTCCGATCCACTAATCCTTCTTTACTGCATCCCTCACTCCCAAACATTTTAGAATTCACACGGAAATTCCGTAGCTATGAAATACGAGTACTATGTGTTCTAAGACATTTCCTTCTAAATCGAGTAACGTTTCTATGGAAACGACAGGATTTTCTTTTGGGATACGACAATCACATTTCCGATCCACTAATCCTTCTTTACTGCATCCCTCACTAACACACGTTGACGAATTCACAGGGAAACTGCGTCGCTATGAAATACGAGTACTATGTGTTCTAAGACATTTCCTTCTAAATCGAGTAACGTTTCTATGGAAACGACAGGATTTTCTTTTGGGATACGACAATCTCATTTCCGATCCACTGATCCTTCTTTACTGCATCCCTCACTCCCACACATTGACGAATTCACACGGAATTTGCGTCCCTATGAAATACGAGTACTATGTGTTCTTAGACATTTCCTTCTAAATCGAGTAACGTTTCTATGGAAACGACAGAATTTTCTTTTGGGATACGACAATCACATTTCCGATCCACTAATCCTTCTTTACTGCATCCCTCACTCCCAAACATTGACGAATTCACACGGAAATTACGTCGCTATGAAATACGAGTACTATGTGTTCTAAGACATTTCCTTCTAAATCGAGTAACGTTTCTATGGAAACAACAGGATATTCTTTTGGGATACGACAATCACATTTCCGATCCACTAATCCTTCTATACTGCATCCCTCACTCCCAAACATTGACGAATTCACACGGAAATTGCGTCGCTATGAAATACGAGTACTATGTGTTCTAAGACATTTCCTTCTAAATCGAGTAACGTTTCTATGGAAACGACAGGATTTTCTTTTGGGATACGACAATCACATTTCCGATCCACTAATCCTTCGTTACTGCGTCCCTCACTCCCAAACATTGACGAATTCACACGGAAATTCCGTCGCTATGAAATACGAGTACTATGTGTTCTAAGACATTTCCTTCTAAATCGAGTAACGTTTCTATGGAAACGACAGGATTTTCTTTTGGGATACGACAATCTCATTTCCGATCCACTAATCATTCTTTACTGCATCCCTCACTCCCACACATTGACGAATTCACACGGAAATTGCGTCGCTATGAAATATGAGTACTATGTGTTCTAAGACATTTCCTTCTAAATCGAGTAACGTTTCTATGGAAACGACAGGATTTTCCTGTGGGATACGACAATAACATTTCCGATCCACTAATCCTTCTTTACTGCATCCCTCACTCCCAAACATTGACGAATTCACACGGAAATTGCGTCGCTATGAAATACGAGTACTATGTGTTCTAAGACATTTCCTTCTAAATCGAGTAACGTTTCTATGGAAACGACAGGATTTTCTTTTGGGATACGGCAATCACATTTCCGATCCACTAATCCTTCTTTACTGCATCCCTCACTCCCAAACATTGACGAATTCACACGGAAATTCCGTCGCTATGATATACGAGTACTATGTGTTCTAAGACATTTCCTTCTAAATCGAGTAACGTTTCTATGGAATCGACAGGATTTTCTTTTGGGATACGACAACTTCATTTCCGATCCACTAATCCTTCTTTACTGCATCCCTCACTCCCACACATTGACGAATTCACACGGAAATTGCGTCGCTATGAAATACGAGAACTATGTGTTCTAAGACATTTCCTTCTAAATCGAGTAACGTTTCTATGGAAACGACAGGATTTTCTTTTGGGATACGACAATCTCATTTCCGATCCACTAATCCTTCTTTACTGCATCCCTCACTCCCACACATTGACGAATTCACACGGAAATTGCGTCGCTATGAAATACGAGTACTATGTGTTCTAAGACATTTCCTTCTAAATCGAGTAACGTTTCTATGGAAACGATAGGATTTGTTTTTGGGATACGACAATCACATTTCCGATCCACTAATCCTTCTTTACTGCATCCCTCACTCCCAAACATTTTAGAATTCACACGGAAATTCCGTCGCTATGAAATACGAGTACTATGTGTTCTAAGACATTTCCTTCTAAATCGAGTAACGTTTCTATAGAAACGAAAGGATTCTCTTTTGGGATACGACAATCTCATTTCCGATCCACTAATCCTTCTTTACTGCATCCCTCACTCCCAAACATTGACGTATTCACACGGAAATTACGTCGCTATGAAATACGAGTACTATGTGTTCTAAGACATTTCCTTCTAAATCGAGTAACGTTTCTACGGAAACGACAGGATTTTCTTTTGGGATACGACAATCACATTCCCGATTCACTAATCGTTCTTTACTGCATCCCTCACTCCCAAACATTGACGAATTCACATGGAAATTGCGTCGCTATGAAATACGAGTACTATGTGTTCTAAGACATTTCCTTCTAAATCGAGTAACGTTTCTATGGAAACGACAGGATTTTCTTTTGGGATACGACAATCTCATTTCCGATCCACTAATCCTTCTTTACTGCATCTGTCACGCCCACACATTGATCAACTCACACGGAAATTGCGTCGCTATGAAATACGAGTACTATGTGTTCTAAGACATTTCCTTCTAAATCGAGTAACGTTTCTATGGAAACGACGGGATTTTCTTTTGGGATACGACAATCACATTTCCGATCCACTAATCCTTCTTTACTGCATCCCTCACTCCCAAACATTGACGAATTCACACGGAAATTCCGTCGCTATGAAATACGAGTACTATGTGTTCTAAGACATTTCCTTCTTTATCGAGTAACGTTTCTATGGAAACGACAGGATTTTCTTTTGGGATACGACAATCACATTTCCGATCCACTAATCCTTCTTTGCTGCATCCCTCACTCCCAAACATTGACGAATTCACACGGAAATTCCGTCGGTATGAAATACGAGTACTATGTGTTCTAAGACATTTCCTTCTAAATCGAGTAACGTTTCTATGGAAACGACAGGATTTTCCTTTAGGATACGACAATCTCATTTCCGATCCACTAATCCTTCTTTACTGCATCCCTCACTCCCACACATTGACGAATTCACCTGGAAATTGCGTCCCTATGAAATACGAGTACTATGTGTTCTAAGACATCTCCTTCTAAATCCAGTAACGTTTCTATGGAAACGACAGGATTTTCTTTTGGGATACGACAATCACATTTCCGATCCACTAATCCTTCTTTACTGCATCCCTCACTCCCAAACATTGACGAATTCACAAGGAAATTGGGTCGCTATGAAATACGAGTACTATGTGTTCTAAGACATTTCCTTCTAAATCGAGTAACGTTTCTATGGAAACGACAGGATTTTCTTTTGGGATACGACAATCACATTTTCTGATCCACTAATCCTTCTTTACTGCTTCCCTCACTCCCACACATTGACGAATTCACACGGAAATTGCGTCGCTATGAAATACGAGTACTATGTGTTCTAAGACATTTACTTCTAAATCGAGTAACGTTTCTATGGAAACGACAGGATTTTCTTTTGGGATACGAAAATCTCATTTCCGATCCACTAATCCTTCTTTACTGCATCCCTCACTCTCAAACATTGACGAATTCACACGGAAATTGCGTCGCTATGAAATACGAGTGCTATGTGTTCTAAGACATTTCCTTCTAAATCGAGTAACGTTTCTATGGAAACGGCAGGATTTTCTTTTGGGATAAGACAATCACATTTCCGATCCACTAATCCTTCTTTACTGCATCCCTCACTCCCACACATTGACGATTTCACACGGAAATTGCGTCGCTATGAAATACGAGTACTATGTGTTCTAAGACATTTCCTTCTAAACCGAGTAACGTTTCTATGGAAACGACAGGATTTTCTTTTGGGATACGACAATCTCATTTCCGATCCACTAATCCTTCTTTACTGCATCCCCCACTCCCACACATTGACGAATTCACACGGAATTTCCGTCCCTATGAAATACGAGTACTATGTGTTCTAAGACATTTCCTTCTAAATCGAGTAACGTTTCTATGGAAACGACAGGATTTTCTTTTGGGATACGACAATCACATTTCCGATCCACTAATCCTTCGTTACTGCATCCCTCACTCCCAAACATTGACGAATTCACACGGAAATTCCGTCGCTATGAAATACGAGTACTATGTGTTCTAAAACATTTCCTTCTAAATCGAGTAACGTTTCTATGGAAACGACAGGATTTTCTTTTTGGATACGACAATCTCATTTCCGATCCACTAACCCTTCTTTACTGCATCCCTCACTCCCACACATTGACGAATTCACACGGAAATTGCGTCGCTATGAAATATGAGTACTATGTGTTCTAAGACATTTCCTTCTAAATCGAGTAACGTTTCTATGGAAACGACAGGATTTTCCTTTGGGATACGACAATAACATTTCCGATCCACTAATCCTTCTTTACTGCATCCCTCACTCCCAAACATTGACGAATTCACACGGAAATTCCGTCGCTATGAAATACGAGTACTATGTGTTCTAAGACATTTCCTTCTAAATCGAGTAACGTTTCTATGGAAACGGTAGGATTTTCTTTTGGGATACGACAATCACAATTCCGATCCACTAATCCTTCTTTACTGCATCCCTCACTCCCACACATTGACGAATTCACACGGAAATTGCGTCGCTATGAAATACGAGTACTATGTGTTCTAAGACATTTCCTTCTAAATCGAGTAACGTTTCTATGGAAACGACAGGATTTTCTTTTGGGATACGACAATCACATTTCCGATCCACTAATCATTCTTTACTGCATCCCTCACTCCCAACCATTGACGAATTCACACGGAAATTCCGTCGCTATGAAATACGAGTACTATGTGTTCTAAGACATTTCCTTCTACATCGAGTAACGTTTCTATGGAAACGACAGGATTTTCTTTTGGGATACGACAATCACATTTTCCGATCCACTAATCCTTGTTTACTGCATCCCTCACTCCCAAACATTGACGAATTCACACGGAACTTCCGTCGCTATGAAATACGAGTACTATGTGTTCTAAGACATTTCCTTCTAAATCGAGTAACGTTTCTATGGAAACGACAGGATTTTCTTTTGGGATACGACAATCACATTTCCGATCCACTAATCCTTCTTTACTGCATCCCTCACTCCCAAACATTGACGAATTCACACGGAAATTGCGTCGCTATGAAATACGAGTACTATGTGTTCTAAGACATTTCCTTCTAAATCGAGTAACGTTTCTATGGAAACGACAGGATTCTCTTTTGGGATACGACAATCTCATTTCCGATCCACTAATCCTTCTTTACTGCATCCCTCACTCCCAAACATTGACGAATTCACACGGAAATTACGTCGCTATGAAATACGAGTACTATGTGTTCTAAGACATTTCCTTCTAAATCGAGTAACGTTTCTACGGAATCGACAGGATTTTCTTTTGGGATACGACAATCACATTTCCGATTCACTAATCGTTCTTTACTGCATCCCTCACTCCCAAACATTGACGAATTCACACGGAACTTCCGTCGCTATGAAATACGAGTACTATGTGTTCTAAGACATTTCCTTCTAAATCGAGTAACGTTTCTATGGAAACGACAGGTTTTTCTTTTGGGATACGACAATCACATTTCCGATCCACTAATCCTTCTTTACTGCATCCCTCAGTCCCAAACATTGACGAATTCACACGGAAATTGCGTCGCTATGAAATACGAGTACTGTGTGTTCTAAGACATTTCCTTCTAAATCGAGTATCGTTTCTATGGAAACGACAGGATTTTCTTTTGGGATACGGCAATCACATTTCCGATCCACTAATCCTTCTTTACTGCATCCCTCACTCCCAAACATTGACGAATTCACACGGAAATTCCGTCGCTATGAAATACGAGTACTATGTGTTCTAAGACATTTCCTTCTAAATCGAGTCACGTTTCTATGGAAACGACAGGATTTTCTTTTGGGATACGACAATCTCATTTCCGATCCACTAATCCTTCTTTACTGCATCCCTCACTCCCACACATTGACGAATTCACACGGAAATTGCGTCGCTATGAAATACGAGAACAATGTGTTCTAAGACATTTCCTTCTAAATCGAGTAACGTTTCTATGGAAACGACAGGATTTTCTTTTGGGATACGACAATCTCATTTCCGATCCACTAATCCTTCTTTACTGCATCCCTCACTCCCACACATTGACGAATTCACACGGAAATTGCGTCGCTATGAAGTACGAGTACTATGTGTTCTAAGACATTTCCTTCTAAATCGAGTAACGTTTCTATGGAAACGACAGGATTTTTTTTTGGGATACGACAATCACATTTCCGATCCACTAATCCTTCTTTACTGCATCCCTCACTCCCAAACATTGACGAATTCACACGGAAATTACGTCGCTATGAAATACGAGTACTATGTGTTCTAAGACATTTCCTTCTAAATCGAGTAGCGTTTCTATGTAATCGACAGGATTATCTTTTGGGATACGACAATCTCATTTCCGATCCACTAATCCTTCTTTACTGCATCCCTCACTCCCAAACATTGACGAATTCACACGGAAATTACGTCGCTATGAAATACGAGTACTATGTGTTCTAAGACATTTCCTTCTAAATCGAGTAACGTTTCTACGGAATCGACAGGATTTTCTTTTGGGATACGACAATCACATTTCCGATTCACTAATCGTTCTTTACTGCATCCCTCACTCCCAAACATTGACGAATTCACACGGAAATTGCGTCGCTATGAAATACGAGTACTATGTGTTCTAAGACATTTCCTTCTAAATCGAGTAACGTTTCTATGGAAACGACAGGATTTTCTTTTGGGATACGACAATCTCATTTCCGATCCACTAATCCTTCTTTACCGCATCCCTCACGCCCACACATTGACGAACTCACACGGAAATTGCGTCGCTATGAAATACGAGTACTATGTGTTCTAAGACATTTCCTTCTAAATCGAGTAACGTTTCTATGGAAACGACAGGATTTTCTTTTTGGATACTACAATCACATTTCCGATCCACTAATCCTTCTTTACTGCATCCCTCACTCCCAAACATTGACGAATTCACACGGAAATTCCATCGCTATGAAATACGAGTACTATGTGTTCTAAGACATTTCCTTCTTTATTGAGTAACGTTTCTATGGAAACGACCGGATTTTCTTTTGGGATACGACAATCACATTTCCGATCCACTAATCCTTCTTTACTGCATCACTCACTAACACACATTGACGAATTCACAGGGAAATTGCGTCGCTATGAAATACGAGTACTATGTGTTCTAAGACATTTCCTTCTAAATCGAGTAACGTTTCTATGGAAACGACAGGATTTTCCTTTAGGATACGACAATCTCATTTCCGATCCACTAATCCTTCTTTACTGCATCCCTCACTCCCACACATTGACGAATTCACAGGGAAATTGCGTCCCTATGAAATACGAGTACTATGTGTTCTAAGACATTTCCTTCTAAATCCAGTAACGTTTCTATGGAAACGACAGGATTTTCTTTTGGGATACGACAATCACATTTCCGGTCCACTAATCCTTCTTTACTGCATCCCTCACTCCCAAACATTGACGAATTCACACGGAAATTGCGTCGCTATGAAATGCGAGTACTATGTGTTCTAAGACATTTCCTTCTAAATCGAGTAACGTTTCTATGGAAACGACAGGATTTTCTTTTGGGATACGACAATCACATTTTCTGATCCACTAATCCTTCTTTACTGCTTCCCTCACTCCCACACATCGACGAATTCACACGGAAATTGCGTCGCTATGAAATACGAGTACTATGTGTTCTAAGACATTTCCTTCTAAATCGAGTAACGTTTCTATGGAAACGACAGGATTTTCTTTTGGGATACGACAATCTCATTTCCGATCCACTAATCCTTCTTTACTGCATCCCTCACGCCCACACATTGACGAACTCACACGGAAATTGCGTCGCTATGAAATACGAGTACTATGTGTTCTAAGACATTTCCTTCTAAATCGAGTAACGTTTCTATGGAAACGAAAGGATATTCTTTTGGGATACGACTATCACATTTCCGATCCACTAATCCTTCTTTACTGCATCCCTCACTCCCACACATTGACGAATTCACACGGAAATTGCGTCCCTATGAAATACGAGTACTATGTGTTCTAAGACATTTCCTTCTAAATCGAGTAACGCTTCTATGGAAACGACAGGATTTTCTTTTGGGATACGACAATCACATTTCCGATCCACTAATCGTTCTTTACTGCATCCCTCACTCCCAAACATTGACGAATTCACACGGAAATTGCGTCGCTATGAAATACGAGTACTATGTGTTCTAAGACATTTCCTTCTAAATCGAGTAACGTTTCTATAGAAAACGACAGGATTTTCTTTTGGGATACGACAATCACATTTCCGATCCACTAATCCTTCTTTACTGCATCCTGTAGCGTTGCTCTTGGGGGACAAAAGAAATAAAAAGAATTGTTACTTTTTTTTTAATGTCGAAAAAGTGAATATTTTGGTGGGCCACTTGGCAACAGAATCAGGGATTTATTACACTATTATAATAACATACGTTGACCATTAAATACCTGAATAAGAGCAGCATATTGATATATATATATATATATTTGAGATCGCTCGGAAGAAACATTATCATTTCTGTGCATTTTTATAGTCGCGATGTAGTCATACCCGGATCAACACTAAGGGACCAGAAGATTTATAGACTTTAAAAGAAATGCAACACTACACGAAAAAGTTGGTTCAGAAATAATAGGAAAACGATAATGTTCCTTCTGCCTCATGCTGCGTTCGGCCCATCAGCGTGATCGTAATTTCTGATGAAGTAACACAAAAATAATTATCATTCAGTTAAATAAGGAGATGGAATCATCAAGGTTAATTTACGAAAATAAGCACACTTATCTTTAACACACGTTTTTTTTAATGCTACGTACCTTTTCATATTAAGTTACAATAGATGACCATTGTGGTTAAATACTTCATACATAACAGTCAAAATGTCCTCTGGATGCTGTCTGTTCGATATCAGTTACAAGAAACTACATCTTTTCTGATTGGAAAAAAATAACAATTAGCATATTCACTCAATATTTTCACATCTAATATAAAATACAGTTGCGGAACGCAGCAAGTCCGCGTCCGCCTCTCATGGAATACAATCAGTAAAAGGTGAGGCGCCAAAAGCCTCATTTGTCTTGAAACAACAGAATTCTTTTTTTTTTTTATACCATTAATCGATACATGTACATAGAGATTTACTGGCACCGCGCAAGAAGGGCAAAGATAAAGAATAATAGATTCTGTCGCTGCTATGCGATGATTCATTTCTTTTACTTTACAATTTTTCGATAACTTTAGGCCATCAGGCGTTTACTATTGAGCGTATATTAATGTTTGTGAGGCGAAAATTACTAATATTACACTGCCTCCCATGAGGAGGGAAGGAATACCGAAGGTATTACTTTCATCCTCATGCACATTGGAATATTTGTAATTTTCGAGTGTAACATACAGGTTATTAAAAGTTTCATTTTATATTCATTCCATAATAAAAGAATTAACGTTTCAATTTGTAATTACTGACGGTGGATCATTGTGAATTTGTTCTGTATGTCTATCAGTGTTTGTATGGATTCAGTCTATCTTGATGATTCTTAAAATTAAGGCTATAAGTACACATATTTACAAGATTTATAAGGAAATAGAGTCACACTTCATTTTTCATCGTTGCAAAAGTAATTTGACTATCACAACTGGTACACAACTTTCAGTTTTGACAGTATTCATTATATTGTCATCGTCTTGTCGATTGATTGCCTTGTCCGTCGTCGCACTTAATTATACATTTATTTTCGTCGCACATACACTATTTATGATAGACTTTGATTGTAGAGCGGCCACTGGTGATGGCTTCGACAAGGAAGTCCATATCTTTCACTTTCAGGGCTCGAGTGTGGCTCTCCAAATTATTTCCCATATGAAACAGATAAAATATCTTATATTAGAATAGCTTACAAAACTAATTTTATATACATGTGGGATGGGATATAGGAAGGATCGGATCCTTTGACGTATTTTCGTGTGCTTATTTTCATTCGTATCGTGACCTCTCGTCAAAGTTTACATTTCAACAGTGTTCAGAGGTGACCTTGTGACTTGTCTCTGTGTACAATCAGTCATTATAATAATTACGTTAACTTCTCTATTTTAGAGTCTCTCGGAAGGTTTATGATACATACAAAATGTTTTCAGTACTAGGTGTGAATGTTTTTGCTACAGAATGTAGCGCACAGCAACTGTGTTGTCGGTTGAACGTTTACATTATTTCGTCACGTGGTGGCTGTCCGCCTCCACTGTTGCGAGCAATCTTGAAATTCAGTCTGTGCGCGCGCACGTGACCGGAGCTTTCTTGCAGAGCGTTGATTTCGCGCTTGAGGTGCCGTGCGTCGCTTTTGTTCGGCGGATCGTGGCTTTGTGCTTTTTTAGATTGCTGGAGGGAGCTTCTGCCACCGAAACTGCCTCACATCACTTCCTGTCCACTATCCAGTTACGGATTCACAGGTAAGTGGTAGCTACCGCTGCAACTGCATGTGTGGAATGACACTGATTATTACACACTGCACACATCAACGAAATTTTCACACATATGGTGCAGTAGAATACTGCCACTGAAAATCGTCGAACTTTAAAACTTCACTTGCACTGTGGTGAGCGTCTGCGTGAACGGTGTATTAACAGAAATTCTCGCGTCATAACATCACACGGTGTTTACAAGTTGATTTACATACTAATATTTACAAGAGTTCATTTAAATCGAGAAATAATCTAATTGACCACTTTGAATCAAAACAATTGTTTCTTAATTAGTCTTTTTTTTTATTTAAGTACTTTTTCTTTGACCAACTCCATTCCAATCTCCTTTACAAATTAATTTCATTCATAGTAATCTTTATCACGCTTGCTTATTCATTTTGTAGGACCAATACATTTTTTTTTTTTTAGTTCTCGTCTTATTTAGTGACTTGTGAGGGGAGCTTCATTTATGTCAAAAGTTTTTTTTCGTATGTGCTTGTACTTAAAGAAAGTTCGAGGACAGATTTGAAAATAGCAATTCCGCCTCTGAGTTTCGTGTAGAAATACAAACAGTCGAAAAAAAAAGTGGGAAAAGCGGGCCTACTCGCGGATCGTCGACAGAATCTAAATTACTCCTCAACCAGGTCGAAAATTTAATTTACATTGCGCATTACAAAATCAATATGCGCCTCGCGAACCTACTCATTTTTATACGTAGTGCCTCACTTCCTAAGCACACGTGCATCTTTACAAGTTGATCCTGAGGAGTGGATAGGATCAAGGATCTTAAAGGATTTGCACTTAGGAAAGGGATTCAATAATCACATAATCACAGAGAAAACAATAAATATTGCAGTGCACACTTAAAATAAAATCTATCACTTCAAGCATGTATATCTAATATGTATCTTGCTGCAGCTTGCTTACCACTCATTGCTCATTTCTTAGACTAAGTCAAGTTTATGCATTACGCATTTGGGTATTAATTATCATTTGTATATATAAGCCTCTCACTAGAGTGTTGTTGTTTGCTGCTGTCGCTACCTGTGAAGCTTGGGCGAGATCCTTATTATATGTGCTGCTAGCTTGTGAATTTGCAGTATCGCTAATGCTCAATAGTACCGTGAAGTTGCCATAATAAACCATGTTACTCATATCTTCTTTTACTCAGCTTGTTTATAGTCTGGACTCATCTTACTTTGCGTTATACAATAAACTTCCTTTTTATTCCATCACGCTTTTACTTAAGGTTAACGTCAGGCCTTTTTAGAACAATTGCACTGCGTCATCAATCTGTTCATGCTTAATCCTAGGTATCTGTTCACTTCAAAGAGATGTTATTTTATCGCTGGCACAGCCCTGTGCTGGAGTTTACAAGTTAAATCTACCGACTGTTTTACGCTAACAGGTGGTGCCTTATTTACGTCACCTTTGAAAATAGGGAATAACCTCATGGAATCGAATCTTTTCTTACAACTTTCCTATTTTGTCTGGACGTTTAAGTATTTCCTTTTAAAACAGGTCATTAATTTGTCCTCGATTAAATTTCACTTACTAATACTAAGCACATATAATCATCATTTTCATATTACTATTTAGTGAGAGAAGTGCATTATTCGCTCCTTCCTGCTCATTCTCAAATTACTATTTAGCGAGAGAAGTGCATTATTCGCTCCTTCCTCTTTCCTCATTTTAGTACCTCGGGGCTAATTAATACCTCTCGAGTACATCATTTTCCTTACATACTAACTTATAACTAAAATTGAAAATCGCCTCTAGGACATGTCCTCCTGTTTACATAAAGATTATTCATGTAAATACTTGTCTGCAACTTATTCTGTATTTTATTTTCCAGACGCGTTGTTTTAATACACAAGGTTTCCTTTCAGCACCGGTTAACGTCCGTAGTCAGTTCAGTTCCGTTCTTGTTACTCATTGGTTAATCCTGATCTCCAATACCTTAGAATTTTCTTACAGCTTAAATTAACTTAATTCCTGGCGTTATAAAATTTTCTTAAATCTTGATGGTGGAACAATCCTTTGATTTTATTCGTGGCAGGGTCAGATAACAAATAGCTACCAATGTGTGGTTTCCTCATTATCACAAAGGGACCTTCATAAATGTGTTGCCACTTACGATTCTTCTTTAACAACAGGGATGGTTTAAAGTGAGTCCTGACTAATACCTTTTCTCCTTCTTTGAAATCTATAACTCTGTTTACCTTGTTATCAAATGCCTTTTTTCGGAGGTTAGCATACGTTGTCAATGATATGAGAGCTTGCCTGATTTTTGCGTCTAGGTCCAATTCGTTGTCTTGTAACTTTGGAAGGGGGTCTATCCATTCATTCCTCTCTTTTGATCTTGACATTAACTCATGTGGCGTGAATCCGGTCGACAGATGAGGAAGGTGGTTTACAATCTGTTCGAATGGTGTTACGAAGTCTACCCACTTAGATTGCTTATTCGGAATGTACGTCCTTATAAATCTGTTAAATTCTTTGAAGATTCTTTCTGTCGGATTCGATTGCGGTCGAAACAGGGATATCAAAATTTGTTTGATTCTATGGCGAGCAAGAAATGCACGCCACGGGCGTGATGTGAAATTTGAAGCATTATCAGACAAAATTGATTCTGGAACCCCGAATCGTGGGAAATAATCATTTTCAATGCGACGAATTATTGGATTTGCACAAGAAGATTTTACTGCGTACAGTCTTATGTGCTTAGAAAAATTGTCCAGGATTGCTACTAAGTATTTAGCGCCTCCCCTACCGGTGGGTAGTGAACCTGCTAAATCAATACTAAGAAGCTGGTTTGGCCTTTCAGCAACTATTGGATTTAGTGGAATTGAAGTGGAAATGTTTAAGGATTTTGCCTTTTGACAGATGACACAGTTTCTCAATAATTTATGAATTCTCTGGTGTAGATTCGGAACATAACAGTAAGTCGAGATTTTCCTTTTACATTTTTCTGGTCCGTAGTGACCCCATGAAATGTGAGTGTACCACAGAAGATGTTCAATGAAATTTCGAGGGATGCAAACACACCACCTCTCAGATGACTCAGACGTCTTATGAAATAGCACTTGGTTATGAACTTTATAAAACTTGGACAACTTGTGGGCTGGATTTTCGTGAAGAATTTGTATAACCTTTTTCCATTTTGGATCTGTATTTTGAAGAATCTGAATCTGCCTACATAACTGAAGAAAATACTTTCTGTGAATTGGATCTTTCATTAACAAGACTTTATAATTAGACATTTGTTCCACCAGTTCGCTGGTTTCTAGTAAGCCCTCAGGTGAGCGAGAAAGTGCGTCTGCTATAACATTATCTTTACCTTTTATGTATACAATGTCAAAGTCATATTCCTGCAGGAATAAGCACCATTGAGTAAGACGAGGGTGTTGCAACTTGCATGTAAGGAGGAATGATAAGGCTTGATGGTCTGAATAGACTTTAATTTTTCTTCCATAGATATAATAGTTAAATCGCCTAAAAGCCCATATTACGGCAAGTGCCTCCAACTCCGTAACCGAATAAGACTTCTCACACTCTGATAACACTCGACTCGCAAAGCTAATCACTTGGATTTGCTCGTGTCCATTTACTAATTGAATCTGGAAAAGACAAGCGCCGATACCCACAAAGGAAGCGTCTGCAGTAATACAAAATTCCTTATCCATCTGAGGATGATGGAGAATGTTACTGTTAACCAGACTGTCTTTAATTTTCTTAAATCCGTCTTGGCATTCCGGCGTCCAATTCCAATGTGAATTCTTTTTTAAAAGGTTGTGAAGAGCGGGATTGTTCAATACCTGATTGGGAACAAAACGTCTGAAAAATGACGTAAGACCGATAAATCCTCTCAGTTGCCTTTTTGTAACAGGGGTTGGAAAGTTTTTTACAGCAGATAATTTTTCCGGGTCGGGTTTAATTCCTTCAGGGGTGATGATGTGCCCTAAAAATTTAATTTCACTTTTTCCAAACTTGGATTTCTTAAGATTTGCTGTAACACCATACTCTCTGAATCGTTGAAATATCTTTTGCAGAAGGGCCACATGATCTTCCCAATTTTTCGATGCTACAAGAACGTCATCCACATAGACTGTTACCTCATCTAAAAGTTCAGGACCTAGTACATAGTCAAGGGCAGAAATAAAAATTCCGGAACTCACATTTAGTCCAAACGGTACAACTTTGAAATGGTAAGATCTACCTGCAAATATAAACGCAGTGTACTTCCTAGACTCCTGCGCAAGTTTTACTTGCCAGTAACTGCTTTTCAAATCAAGGGTACTCAAATACTTAACTCCATGAAACTTCTGCAGATGCTCTTCAAGAGCCTCTGGTCTCGTTCTTATGGGTACTATAATTTTATTGATTAATCTTGCATCTAGGACTAGCCTTACGCTACCATCTGATTTTAGCACAGACAATAAAGGACTCGAATAAGGTGAATGAGATACTTCTATCACATTCCATCGTAACATTTTCCTGATCTCGCACTTGACAGCTTCGCGTCTCGCATACGGAATGGAATAGCTTGTTCTACAGTAGGTTGAATGGGGCAGGACATCCATTCGATATTCAAAGCCTTTTATTAGTCCAGGTTTCTTAGAAAATACTTTAACGTAATCTGTTAACAAATTGTAAAGCTCATTCTTCTGTTGTTTGGATAATTCAATGGACTCACTAGCTTTACCGTATAATTCATTCTGACCGGGAATTAGGTCTTTATACTCATCGTCATTAACACTTTCAAGATCTGTCATGTCTTCTGTCTGACTGTACTGTTGTCTTTTAGTCCATGGCCGTACTGCTGTTTGAAGCACCCCAAAGTTTGTCTTCACCTTACTTCTTAACAAATTTACAGTTACTTGTTGCTGGCTCGCTACTAGAGTACAGATTCCACACTCGATGTCAATTTTAGCTTTCGTCTGTCTCAAGAATTCCATACTCAGGATACATGGCACTGATAGGTTTTTAACAATAAGAAAAATGCACGTTACTGAAATAGACTCTATCTGGATTTGAAGCTGAGTCTGAAGATTTACACGTTGTGTTAGTGGACCAATTGCTCCCGATACGGTGCAACCTTGAATTGGAAGTGATAAAACTTTGCATACAGAGAATATTTGCTTAAATAAACATAAAGATAAGACATTTATATTAGCTCCTGTATCTACAATGGCTGTTACTGGTATGTTGGCAATTGATACTCTTATGGAAGCTTGAACTTGTTCGTCCCATACGTCATCATTGTCTTTCGTCTCAGTGTCTGCTACTAGATCATCCCGTAAGTTTGTCTCTTTGTCATACCTAATTGCTTTAATTTCGTGTGGACTAAGGGACAGGGTGCCCCCATTCAAACCTGCAGCATCCTCTAGGAGGCTCAAAGGTGCAGCTTTTAATTTTCCGCTCAACGCTTACTTTCCTGCTGATTTATATTTCTTAATGTTTCTTCCGTCTGGAACTGGTGTTGGTTTTGTGGTACGAACTCGGTTGGAAACGGATCTTGTTGTCCTGGCGTATTCGCTTGCGCATAATAAATTTGCGTATTATGCGGGCGTTTAGGCTTCAGAGTTCCCGAAGGTCCGTTCGCTTGTTGCGTGAAGTGTATATTTTGTGGCTGAAAGGTATTTTGCTGTGGCTTGTGTTGATTGTAACCGTTACTGAAAGGTGTACATTGGTCTCCACCTTGATTATGCCATTTATTTCTTTTCCACTGACGATTTGAATCGTAAGACTGATCGTTTTGATAATTACCGTTGATCGGTTGCGTGTTTCCATATTGCTGGGGCTGTGTGCTATAATGTGTATTTTCGTACTGAGGTGGTGACGAATTATATATTGGATTGTATCTCTGGCCGTTATTGTACTTATTTTTGTATTTGCTGTTGGAGTACGTAGTGTGTTTATTTTTGAAACCGTTGTGGGGTTGGTACTGGCTGTCGCTGTGACGCGCTTTCGCTCGGCCACCATTGTTGCCTGCGTATTCTGTATTGTGCTGGCCGCCTGCACTGAAGTGGGCGTTGCCAACATCAACTCTAGCGTCCTCGTAAATCAGATCTAACGAGTCTAACACAGATAGGAAAGTGTCCGTATCGTCCTCAGACACGTTTACTAACTTTTCTCTGATCGCAATCGGTAGCTTAGTTTTTAGAATCATAATAACGTCTTTGGCGGTGATCGGCGAATCCCAGAACTTGATTTTCGCTAAATACTTTTCAAAATATCTTCTCAAACTACCGCGCTTACTGTTAAACACTTCGGCGTTGTAAACCTCTTTTCTCAGGCGCTGCTGCACACCAGAACTCCAGAATTTAGCTAAAAACATCTGTTCAAACTCTTTGTAACTTTTACAAGAGTCGACCATTTCGGTTCCCCATAAGGCAGCATCGCCTACGATAAATCCACTAACAAATTGAATTCGCTGGCGGTCACTCCAGCTACTCGGGAAAATTCCTGAAAAATTTCGGAGGAACACTATAGGATGAATTTCTCTTTTCTGTGGGTGAAAGGTCGGAAAAATACGATGTTTGATCACGCTTTCCTCCTGCATCAAACTGACAAAAGTGGATGGGCTGGTAGTCTGGTTAACTTGTGCTTCTGTAGAACTATGAGTTTGAGCGTTATCAAATGGTGAACGGTAATGTACCTGCTGTTGTTCATTACTTCGTGATGAATTATTCCAGTTTCCTGACACGGGAGGTGGGGACTTTTCAACTTGACATTTTAGTGTACGAACTTCATCAACTATCTGTTGACGCCATTCAGGTAAATCTTGAGCTAACGCTCGTCTTATCTGGCCTAATTCTGACATAACCGTGTCTCCTGTTTTTCCAGGGGCTGCCAATATTTCAAAGGTCATGTTTTTGACAGTTTCCCTGAGTTCGTTCTTGACCTTGTTTTCTATGAATCCGTCTTTGTTTTTAATCCACTCTTGGTAGTGATCAGACAATGCTTCAGCATGTGCCTTAACAGTATTCTTTATTTGGTCCTCTACATTAAGAGTCTCAATCTGTTTCGAAAGATCATCAACAACATTCTCGATCGTGTCTACTGCGGTTTTAACTCCTTTGACCTCATCAGAGATTGCAGTATAATCTTCTTTTAAGGTTGCAGCTTGTTTTTGATATTCTATCACTTTTGAATTTATCTCCCCCTTGGCTGCTTCGATTTTTTCATCTAACCGTTTTGAAATATCCTCTATTTTTGACTCTACTTGTGTGTCAATTTCTAGCCTCATGATCGTGATCTGACTGCTGATTTGGCTTTGGACATTACCCAACAGGGTATTTAAATCAGCTGTTATGTCTGCCTTTAGTTCGGCCTTTACCGAATTTAACCGTGTATTTAGGTCATTTATCTCCGTTTGCAGATCTGTTTTTACTGAATTTATGTCTGTTTTTACCGAATTTATTTCTGTTTTTACTGAATTTATGTCTTCTTTTACTGAGTTGCACAGATTTGTAAGGACCTGATTTTTATTATGCCGTCTTTCGGCCTTCTCTTTTTCTTCGCGGGCCTTTTCATCTAATTTTTCCTGCTTTTCACGTTCCTGTCTTTGCGCCTCTCTCTGTCTTTGACTTTCGAACTTGCGTTCCATTATTGCTTCGATCATTGCAGCCAAGTCATTTTTTTCAAAAGCGGGAATAGTTTGCACACTAGGACCAGCTTCTAAAACTTCGGTCGAGGCTGCTTCTGCCTCCGCTCGTGTACCTATCGCGCGTGATTGTAATGGATAGTGAGGTCCTTTCGCATCACCGCTGTCGTCTGGTTTTGTTTGTGTCCGCTGTTTACCGTCAGCCATGTTCATGAATTATTTGTCAAACGTCAAAATGCTACAGATATTGTTTGTCACTGCCGTCAGTCGTTTGTCTGTGACGTAGTGCTATGGCTTACTGGGACCTAAGATAAAATTTTAACTCTGGGTAACAACTGACGTTCATTTACGCCAAGAAGACAAGATGGTTCCTACTAATTACAAACAAATGAAATATCACACGTTTTACCAGTTTTGAGCGTAGTTATCCGCCATATCGTATTTTTTTATGCACTGACAACAATGGTACACTTTCACTGAATTTAACTACATAAGAATGGACTATGGACAAATTGAAATAAAGCTGTTTCAAGGCAAGGAAAGACAGGTTTACGTTCTGATCAACTCGAAAGATGCTACGTCACTACGAAAGCTTGGCTACTGCGTATAAAAATTTGACTTACTATGGCTGTCTTGATAATGATACAGCTGGATACTCGCGTTTTTTGGTAATTTCATCAATCGTTCTTCTGAATTAATTAAAAGGTTTTCCCACTTCTCTTTCTCCGTTGAATTGCATCCACATGAAAAAATGAAACAGTTATTAGAACAAGCAAAGAAAATTTTTTAAACACATACATGAAATGATTTTTTGATCAAGTCCCTGTTCGGGCGCCAAGTGTAGCGTTGCTCTTGGGGGACAAAAGAAATAAAAAGAATTGTTACTTTTTTTTTTAATGTCGAAAAAGTGAATATTTTGGTGGGCCACTTGGCAACAGAATCAGGGATTTATTACACTATTATAATAACATACGTTGACCATTAAATACCTGAATAAGAGCAGCATATTGATATATATATATATATATTTGAGATCGCTCGGAAGAAACATTATCATTTCTGTGCATTTTTATAGTCGCGATGTAGTCATATCCGGATCAACACTAAGGGACCAGAAGATTTATAGACTTTAAAAGAAATGCAACACTACACGAAAAAGTTGGTTCAGAAATAATAGGAAAACGATAATGTTCCTTCTGCCTCATGCTGCGTTCGGCCCATCAGCGTGATCGTAATTTCTGATGAAGTAACACAAAAATAATTATCATTCAGTTAAATAAGGAGATGGAATCATCAAGGTTAATTTACGAAAATAAGCACACTTATCTTTAACACACGTTTTTTTTAATGCTACGTACCTTTTCATATTAAGTTACAATAGATGACCATTGTGGTTAAATACTTCATACATAACAGTCAAAATGTCCTCTGGATGCTGTCTGTTCGATATCAGTTACAAGAAACTACATCTTTTCTGATTGGAAAAAAATAACAATTAGCATATTCACTCAATATTTTCACATCAAATATAAAATACAGTTGCGGAACGCAGCAAGTCCGCGTCCGCCTCTCATGGAATACAATCAGTAAAAGGTGAGGCGCCAAAAGCCTCATTTGTCTTGAAACAACAGAATTCTTTTTTTTTTTTATACCATTAATCGATACATGTACATAGAGATTTACTGGCACCGCGCAAGAAGGGCAAAGATAAAGAATAATAGATTCTGTCGCTGCTATGCGATGATTCATTTCTTTTACTTTACAATTTTTCGATAACTTTAGGCCATCAGGCGTTTACTATTGAGCGTATATTAATGTTTGTGAGGCGAAAATTACTAATATTACAATCCCTCACTCCCAAACATTGACGAATTCACACGGAAATTCCGTCGCTATGAAGTACGAGTACTATGTGTTCTAAGACTTTTCCTTCTAAATCGAGTAACGTTTCTATGGAAACGACAGGATTTTCTTTTGGGATTCAACAATCTCATTTCCGATCCACTAATCATTCTTTACTGCATCCCTCACTCCCACACATTGACGAATTCACACGGAAATTGCGTCGCTATGAAATATGAGTACTATGTGTTCTAAGACATTTCCTTCTAAATCGAGTAACGTTTCTATGGAAACGACAGGATTTTCCTTTGGGATACGACAATAACATTTCCGATCCACTAATCCTTCTTTACTGCATCCCTCACTCCCAAACATTGACGAATTCACACGGAAATTGCGTCGCTATGAAATACGAGTACTATGTGTTCTAAGACATTTCCTTCTAAATCGAGTAACGTTTCAATGGAAACGACAGGATTTTCTTTTGGGATACGAAAATCACATTTCCGATCCACTAATCCTTCTTTACTGCATCCCTCACTCCCAAACATTGACGAATTCACACGGAAATTCTGTCGCTATGAAATACGAGTACTATGTGTTCTAAGACATTTCCTTCTAAATCGAGTAACGTTTCTATGGAAACGACAGGATTTTCTTTTGGGATACGACAATCACATTTTCGATCCACTAATCCTTCTTTACTGCTACCCTCACTAACACACATTGACGAATTCACACGGACATTGCGTCGCTATGAAATACGAGTACTATGTGTTCTAAGACATTTCCTTCTAAATCGAGTAACGTTTCTATGGAAACGACAGGATTTTCCTTTGGGATACGACAATCTCATTTCCGATCCACTAATCCTTCTTTACTGCATCCCTCACTCCCAAACATTGACGAAATCACACGGAAATTACGTCGCTATGAAAAACGAGTACTATGTGTTCTAAGACATTTCCTTCAAAATCGAGTAACGTTTCTATGGAAACAACAGGATATTCTTTTGGGATTCGACAATCTCATTTCCGATCCACTAATCATTCTTTACTGCATCCCTCACTCCCACACATTGACGAATTCACACGGAAATTGCGTCGCTATGAAATATGAGTACTATGTGGTCTAAGACATTTCCTTCTAAATCGAGTAACGTTTCTATGGAAACGACAGGATTTTCCTTTGGGATACGACAATAACATTTCCGATCCACTAATCCTTCTTTACTGCATCCCTCACTCCCAAACATTGACGAATTCACACGGAAATTGCGTCGCTATGAAATACGAGTACTATGTGTTCTAAGACATTTCCTTCTAAATCGAGTAACGTTTCTATGGAAACGACAGGATTTTCTTTTGGGATACGGCAATCACATTTCCGATCCACTAATCCTTCTTTACTGCATCCCTCACTCCCAAACATTGACGAATTCACACGGAAATTCCGTCGCTATGATATACGAGTACCTATGTGTTCTAAGACATTTCCTTCTAAATCGAGTAACGTTTCTATGGAAACGACAGGATTTTCTTTTGGGATACGACAATCTCATTTCCGATCCACTAATCCTTCTTTACTGCATCCCTCACTCCCACACATTGACGAATTCACACGGAAATTGCGGCGCTATGAAATACGAGAACTATGTGTTCTAAGACATTTCCTTCTAAATCGAGTAACGTTTCTATGGAAGCGACAGGATTTTCTTTGGGATACGACAATCTCATTTCCGATCCACTAATCCTTCTTTACTGCATCCCTCACTCCCACACATTGACGAATTCACACGGAAATTGCGTCGCTATGAAATACGAGTACTATGTGTTCTAAGACATTTCCTTCTAAATCGAGTAACGTGTCTATGGAAACGACAGGATTTTTTTTTTTGGGATACGACAATCACATTTCCGATCCACTAATCCTTCTTTACTGCATCCCTCACTCCCAAACAATTTAGAATTCACACGGAAATTCCGTCGCTATGAAATACGAGTACTATGTGTTCTAAGACATTTCCTTCTAAATCGAGTAACGTTTCTATGGAAACGACAGGATTTTCTTTTGGGATACGACAATCACATTTCCGATCCACTAATCCTTCTTTACTGCATCCCTCACTAACACACGTTGACGAATTCACAGGGAAACTGCGTCGCTATGAAATACGAGTACTATGTGTTCTAAGACATTTGCTTCTAAATCGAGTAACGTTTCTATGGAAACGACAGGATTTTCTTTTGGGATACGACAATCTCATTTCCGATCCACTAATCCTTCTTTACTGCTTCCCTCACTCCCAAACATTTTAGAATTCACACGGAAATTACGTCGCTATGAAATACGAGTACTATGTGTTCTAAGACATTTCCTTCTAAATCGAGTAACGTTTCTTTGGAAACGACAGGATTTTCTTTTGGGATACGACAATCACATTTCCGATCCACTAATCCTTCTTTACTGCATCCCTCACTAACACACGTTGACGAATTCACAGGGAAACTGCGTCGCTAAGAAATACGAGTACTATGTGTTCTAAGACATTTCCTTCTAAATCGAGTAACGTTTCTATGGAAACGACAGGATTTTCTTTTGGGATACGACAATCTCATTTCCGATCCACTAATCCTTCTTTACTGCATCCCTCACTCCCACACATTGACGAATTCACACGGAATTTGCGTCCCTATGAAATACGAGTACTATGTGTTCTTAGACATTTCCTTCTAAATCGAGTAACGTTTCTATGGAAACGACAGAATTTTCTTTTGGGATACGACAATCACATTTCCGATCCACTAATCCTTCGTTACTGCATCCCTCACTCCCAAACATTGACGAATTCACACGGAAATTCCGTCGCTATGAAATACGAGTACTATGTGTTCTAAGACATTTCCTTCTAAATCGAGTAACGTTTCTATGGAAACGACAGGATTTTTTTTTGGGATACGACAATCACATTTCCGATCCACTAATCCTTCTTTACTGCATCCCTCACTCCCAAACATTTTAGAATTCACACGGAAATTCCGTCGCTATGAAATACGAGTACTATGTGTTCTAAGACATTTCCTTCTAAATCAAGTAACGTTTCTATAGAAACGACAGGATTCTCTTTTGGGATACGACAATCTCATTTCCGATCCACTAATCCTTCTTTACTGCATCCCTCACTCCCAAACATTGACGTATTCACACGGAAATTACGTCGCTATGAAATACGAGTACTATGTGTTCTAAGACATTTCCTTCTAAATCGAGTAACGTTTCTACGGAAACGACAGGATTTTCTTTTGGGATACGACAATCACATTTCCGATTCACTAATCGTTCTTTACTGCATCCCTCACTCCCAAACATTGACGAATTCACACGGAAATTGCGTCGCTATGAAATACGAGTACTATGTGTTCTAAGACATTTCCTTCTAAATCGAGTAACGTTTCTATGGAAACGACAGGATTTTCTTTTGGGATACGACAATCTCATTTCCGATCCACTAATCCTTCTTTACTGCATCCCTCACGCCCACACATTGACGAACTCACACGGAAATTGCGTCGCTATGAAATACGAGTACTATGTGTTCTAAGACATTTCCTTCTAAATCGAGTAACGTTTCTATGGAAACGACGGGATTTTCTTTTGGGATACGACAATCACATTTCCGATCCACTAATCCTTCTTTACTGCATCCCTCACTCCCAAACATTGACGAATTCACACGGAAATTCCGTCGCTATGAAATACGAGTACTATGTGTTCTAAGACATTTCCTTCTAAATCGAGTAACGTTTCTATGGAAACGACAGGATTTTCTTTTGGGATACGACAGTCACATTTCCGATCCACTAATCCTTCTTTACTGCATCCCTCACTCCCAAACATTGACGAATTCACACGGAAATTCCGTCGCTATGAAATACGAGTACTATGTGTTCTAAGACATTTCCTTCTAAATCGAGTAACGTTTCTATGGAAACGACAGGATTTTCCTTTAGGATACGACAATCTCTTTTCCGATCCACTAATCCTTCTTTACTGCATCCCTCACTCCCACACATTGTCGAATTCACACGGAAATTGCGTCCCTATGAAATACGAGTACTATGTGTTCTAAGACATCTCCTTCTAAATCCAGTAACGTTTCTATGGAAACGACAGGATTTTCTTTTGGGATACGACAATCACATTACCGATCCACTAATCCTTCTTTACTGCATCCCTCACTCCCAAACATTGACGAATTCACACGGAAATTGCGTCGCTATGAAATACGAGTACTATGTGTTCTAAGACATTTCCTTCTAAATCGAGTAACGTTTCTATGGAAACGACAGGATTTTCTTTTGGGATACGACAATCACATTTTCTGATCCACTAATCCTTCTTTACTGCTTCCCTCACTCCCACACATTGACGAATTCACACGGAAATTGCGTCGCTATGAAATACGAGTACTATGTGTTCTAAGACATTTAGTTCTAAATCTAGTAACGTTTCTATGGAAACGACAGGATTTTCTTTTGGGATACGAAAATCTCATTTCCGATCCACTAATCCTTCTTTACTGCATCATTCACTCCCACACATTGACGAATTCACACGGAAATTGCGTCGCTATGAAATACGAGTCCTATGTGTTCTAAGACATTTCCTTCTAAATCGAGTACCGTTTCTATGGAAACGGCAGGATTTTCTTTTGGGATAAGACAATCGCATTTCCGATCCACTAATCCTTCTTTATTGCATCCCTCACTCCCATACATTGACGATTTCACACGGAAATTGCGTCGCTATGAAATACGAGTACTATGTGTTCTAAGACATTTCCTTCTAAATCGAGTAACGTTTCTATGGAAACGACAGGATTTTCTTTTGGGATACGACAATCTCATTTCCGATCCACTAATCCTTCTTTACTGCATCCCTCACTCCCACACATTGACGAATTCACACGGAATTTCCGTCCCTATGAAATACGAGTACTATGTGTTCTAAGACATTTCCTTCTAAATCGAGTAACGTTTCTATGGAAACGACAGGATTTTCTTTTGGGATACGACAATCTCATTTCCGATCCACTAATCCTTCTTTACTGCATCCCTCACTCCCACACATTGACGAATTCACACGGAAATTGCGGCGCTATGAAATACGAGAACTATGTGTTCTAAGACATTTCCTTCTAAATCGAGTAACGTTTCTATGGAAGCGACAGGATTTTCTTTGGGATACGACAATCTCATTTCCGATCCACTAATCCTTCTTTACTGCATCCCTCACTCCCACACATTGACGAATTCACACGGAAATTGCGTCGCTATGAAATACGAGTACTATGTGTTCTAAGACATTTCCTTCTAAATCGAGTAACGTGTCTATGGAAACGACAGGATTTTTTTTTTTGGGATACGACAATCACATTTCCGATCCACTAATCCTTCTTTACTGCATCCCTCACTCCCAAACAATTTAGAATTCACACGGAAATTCCGTCGCTATGAAATACGAGTACTATGTGTTCTAAGACATTTCCTTCTAAATCCAGTAACGTTTCTATGGAAACGACAGGATTTTCTTTTGGGATACGACAATCACATTTCCGATCCACTAATCCTTCTTTACTGCATCCCTCACTAACACACGTTGACGAATTCACAGGGAAACTGCGTCGCTATGAAATACGAGTACTATGTGTTCTAAGACATTTGCTTCTAAATCGAGTAACGTTTCTATGGAAACGACAGGATTTTCTTTTGGGATACGACAATCTCATTTCCGATCCACTAATCCTTCTTTACTGCTTCCCTCACTCCCAAACATTTTAGAATTCACACGGAAATTACGTCGCTATGAAATACGAGTACTATGTGTTCTAAGACATTTCCTTCTAAATCGAGTAACGTTTCTATGGAAACGACAGGATTTTCTTTTGGGGTACGACAATCACATTTCCGATCCACTAATCCTTCTTTACTGCATCCCTCACTAACACACGTTGACGAATTCACAGGGAAACTGCGTCGCTAAGAAATACGAGTACTATGTGTTCTAAGACATTTCCTTCTAAATCGAGTAACGTTTCTATGGAAACGACAGGATTTTCTTTTGGGATACGACAATCTCATTTCCGATCCACTAATCCTTCTTTACTGCATCCCTCACTCCCACACATTGACGAATTCACACGGAATTTGCGTCCCTATGAAATACGAGTACTATGTGTTCTTAGACATTTCCTTCTAAATCGAGTAACGTTTCTATGGAAACGACAGAATTTTCTTTTGGGATACGACAATCACATTTCCGATCCACTAATCCTTCGTTACTGCATCCCTCACTCCCAAACATTGACGAATTCACACGGAAATTCCGTCGCTATGAAATACGAGTACTATGTGTTCTAAGACATTTCCTTCTAAATCGAGTAACGTTTCTATGGAAACGACAGGATTTTTTTTTGGGATACGACAATCACATTTCCGATCCACTAATCCTTCTTTACTGCATCCCTCACTCCCAAACATTTTAGAATTCACACGGAAATTCCGTCGCTATGAAATACGAGTACTATGTGTTCTAAGACATTTCCTTCTAAATCAAGTAACGTTTCTATAGAAACGACAGGATTCTCTTTTGGGATACGACAATCTCATTTCCGATCCACTAATCCTTCTTTACTGCATCCCTCACTCCCAAACATTGACGTATTCACACGGAAATTACGTCGCTATGAAATACGAGTACTATGTGTTCTAAGACATTTCCTTCTAAATCGAGTAACGTTTCTACGGAAACGACAGGATTTTCTTTTGGGATACGACAATCACATTTCCGATTCACTAATCGTTCTTTACTGCATCCCTCACTCCCAAACATTGACGAATTCATGCGGAAATTGCGTCGCTATGAAATACGAGTACTATGTGTTCTAAGACATTTCCTTCTAAATCGAGTAACGTTTCTATGGAAACGACAGGATTTTCTTTTGGGATACGACAATCTCATTTCCGATCCACTAATCCTTCTTTACTGCATCCCTCACGCCCACACATTGACGAACTCACACGGAAATTGCGTCGCTATGAAATACGAGTACTATGTGTTCTAAGACATTTCCTTCTAAATCGAGTAACGTTTCTATGGAAACGACGGGATTTTCTTTTGGGATACGACAATCACATTTCCGATCCACTAATCCTTCTTTACTGCATCCCTCACTCCCAAACATTGACGAATTCACACGGAAATTCCGTCGCTATGAAATACGAGTACTATGTGTTCTAAGACATTTCCTTCTAAATCGAGTAACGTTTCTATGGAAACGACAGGATTTTCTTTTGGGATACGACAGTCACATTTCCGATCCACTAATCCTTCTTTACTGCATCCCTCACTCCCAAACATTGACGAATTCACACGGAAATTCCGTCGCTATGAAATACGAGTACTATGTGTTCTAAGACATTTCCTTCTAAATCGAGTAACGTTTCTATGGAAACGACAGGATTTTCCTTTAGGATACGACAATCTCTTTTCCGATCCACTAATCCTTCTTTACTGCATCCCTCACTCCCACACATTGTCGAATTCACACGGAAATTGCGTCCCTATGAAATACGAGTACTATGTGTTCTAAGACATCTCCTTCTAAATCCAGTAACGTTTCTATGGAAACGACAGGATTTTCTTTTGGGATACGACAATCACATTACCGATCCACTAATCCTTCTTTACTGCATCCCTCACTCCCAAACATTGACGAATTGACACGGAAATTGCGTCGCTATGAAATACGAGTACTATGTGTTCTAAGACATTTCCTTCTAAATCGAGTAACGTTTCTATGGAAACGACAGGATTTTCTTTTGGGATACGACAATCACATTTTCTGATCCACTAATCCTTCTTTGCTGCTTCCCTCACTCCCACACATTGACGAATTCACACGGAAATTGCGTCGCTATGAAATACGAGTACTATGTGTTCTAAGACATTTAGTTCTAAATCTAGTAACGTTTCTATGGAAACGACAGGATTTTCTTTTGGGATACGAAAATCTCATTTCCGATCCACTAATCCTTCTTTACTGCATCATTCACTCCCACACATTGACGAATTCACACGGAAATTGCGTCGCTATGAAATACGAGTCCTATGTGTTCTAAGACATTTCCTTCTAAATCGAGTACCGTTTCTATGGAAACGGCAGGATTTTCTTTTGGGATAAGACAATCGCATTTCCGATCCACTAATCCTTCTTTACTGCATCCCTCACTCCCATACATTGACGATTTCACACGGAAATTGCGTCGCTATGAAATACGAGTACTATGTGTTCTAAGACATTTCCTTCTAAATCGAGTAACGTTTCTATGGAAACGACAGGATTTTCTTTTGGGATGCGACAATCTCATTTCCGATCCACTAATCCTTCTTTACTGCATCCCTCACTCCCACACATTGACGAATTCACACGGAATTTCCGTCCCTATGAAATACGAGTACTATGTGTTCTAAGACATTTCCTTCTAAATCGAGTAACGTTTCTATGGAAACGACAAGATTTTCTTTTGGGATACGACAATCACATTTCCGATCCACTAATCCTTCTTTACTGCATCCCTCACTCCCAAACATTGACGAATTCACACGGAAATTACGTCGCTATGAAATACGAGTACTATGTGTTCTAAGACATTTCCTTCTAAATCAAGTAACGTTTCTATGGAAACGACAGGATTTTCTTTTGGAATACGACAATCACATTTCCGATCCACTAATCCTTCTTTACTGCATCCCTCACTCCCAAACATTGACGAATTCACACGGAAATTGCGTCGCTATGAAATACGAGTACTATGTGTTCTAAGACATTCCCTTCTAAATCGAGTAACGTTTCTATGGAAACGACAGGATTTTCTTTTGGGATACGACAATCACATTTCCGATCCACTAATCCTTCGTTACTGCATCCCTCACTCCCAAACATTGACGAATTCACACGGAAATTCCGTCGCTATGAAATACGAGTACTATGTGTTCTAAGACATTTCCTTCTAAATCGAGTAACGTTTCTATGGAAACGACAGGATTTTCTTTTGGGATACGACAATCTCATTTCCGATCCACTAATCCTTCTTTACTGCATCCCTCACTCCCACACATTGACGAATTCACACGGAAATTGCGTCGCTATGAAATATGAGTACTATGTGTTCTAAGACATTTCCTTCTACATCGAGTAACGTTTCTATGGAAACGACAGGATTTTCCTTTGGGATACGACAATAACATTTCCGATCCACTAATCCTTCTTTACTGCATCCCTCACTCCCAAACATTGACGAATTCACACGGAAATTCCGTCGCTATGAAATACGAGTACTATGTGATCTAAGACATTTCCTTCTAAATCGAGTAACGTTTCTATGGAAACGACAGGATTTTCTTTTGGGATACGACAATCACATTTCCGATCCACTAATCCTTCTTTACTGCATCCCTCACTCCCAAACATTGACGAATTCACACGGAAATTGCGTCGCTATAAAATACGAGTACTATGTGTTCTAAGACATTTCCTTCTAAATCGAGTAACGTTTCTATGGAAACGACAAGATTTTCTTTTGGGATACGACAATCACATGTCCGATCCACTAATCCTTCTTTACTGCATCCCTCACTCCCAAACATTGACGAATTCACACGGAAATTACGTCGCTATGAAATACGAGTACTATGTGTTCTAAGACATTTCCTTCTAAATCAAGTAACGTTTCTATGGAAACGACAGGATTTTCTTTTGGAATACGACAATCACATTTCCGATCCACTAATCCTTCTTTACTGCATCCCTCACTCCCAAACATTGACGAATTCACACGGAAATTGCGTCGCTATGAAATACGAGTACTATGTGTTCTAAGACATTTCCTTCTAAATCGAGTAACGTTTCTATGGAAACGACAGGATTTTCTTTTGGGATACAACAATCACATTTCCGATCCACTAATCCTTCGTTACTGCATCCCTCACTCCCAAACATTGACGAATTCACACGGAAATTCCGTCGCTATGAAATACGAGTACTATGTGTTCTAAGACATTTCCTCCTAAATCGAGTAACGTTTCTATGGAAACGACAGGATTTTCTTTTGGGATACGACAATCTCATTTCCGATCCACTAATCCTTCTTTACTGCATCCCTCACTCCCAAACATTGACGAATTCACACGGAAATTGCGTCGCTATGAAATACGAGTACTATGTGTTCTAAGACATTTCCTTCTAAATCGAGTAACGTTTCTATGGAAACGACAGGATTTTCTTTTGGGATACGACAATCACATTTCCGATCCACTAATCCTTCTTTACTGCATCCCTCACTCCCAAACATTGACGAATTCACACGGAAATTGCGTCGCTATGAAATACGAGTACTATGTGTTCTAAGACATTTCCTTCTAAATCGAGTAACGTTTCTATGGAAACGACAGGATTTTCTTTTGGGATACGACAATCTCATTTCCGATCCACTAATCCTTCTTTACTGCATCCCTCACTCCCACACATTGACGAATTCACACGGAATTTCCGTCCCTATGAAATACGAGTACTATGTGTTCTAAGACATTTCCTTCTAAATCGAGTAACGTTTCTATGGAAACGACAGGATTTTCTTTTGGGATACGACAATCTCATTTCCGATCCACTAATCCTTCTTTACTGCATCCCTCACTCCCACACATTGACGAATTCACACGGAAATTGCGGCGCTATGAAATACGAGAACTATGTGTTCTAAGACATTTCCTTCTAAATCGAGTAACGTTTCTATGGAAGCGACAGGATTTTCTTTGGGATACGACAATCTCATTTCCGATCCACTAATCCTTCTTTACTGCATCCCTCACTCCCACACATTGACGAATTCACACGGAAATTGCGTCGCTATGAAATACGAGTACTATGTGTTCTAAGACATTTCCTTCTAAATCGAGTAACGTGTCTATGGAAACGACAGGATTTTTTTTTTTGGGATACGACAATCACATTTCCGATCCACTAATCCTTCTTTACTGCATCCCTCACTCCCAAACAATTTAGAATTCACACGGAAATTCCGTCGCTATGAAATACGAGTACTATGTGTTCTAAGACATTTCCTTCTAAATCGAGTAACGTTTCTATGGAAACGACAGGATTTTCTTTTGGGATACGACAATCACATTTCCGATCCACTAATCCTTCTTTACTGCATCCATCACTAACACACGTTGACGAATTCACAGGGAAACTGCGTCGCTATGAAATACGAGTACTATGTGTTCTAAGACATTTGCTTCTAAATCGAGTAACGTTTCTATGGAAACGACAGGATTTTCTTTTGGGATACGACAATCTCATTTCCGATCCACTAATCCTTCTTTACTGCTTCCCTCACTCCCAAACATTTTAGAATTCACACGGAAATTACGTCGCTATGAAATACGAGTACTATGTGTTCTAAGACATTTCCTTCTAAATCGAGTAACGTTTCTATGGAAACGACAGGATTTTCTTTTGGGATACGACAATCACATTTCCGATCCACTAATCCTTCTTTACTGCATCCCTCACTAACACACGTTGACGAATTCACAGGGAAACTGCGTCGCTAAGAAATACGAGTACTATGTGTTCTAAGACATTTCCTTCTAAATCGAGTAACGTTTCTATGGAAACGACAGGATTTTCTTTTGGGATACGACAATCTCATTTCCGATCCACTAATCCTTCTTTACTGCATCCCTCACTCCCACACATTGACGAATTCACACGGAATTTGCGTCCCTATGAAATACGAGTACTATGTGTTCTTAGACATTTCCTTCTAAATCGAGTAACGTTTCTATGGAAACGACAGAATTTTCTTTTGGGATACGACAATCACATTTCCGATCCACTAATCCTTCGTTACTGCATCCCTCACTCCCAAACATTGACGAATTCACACGGAAATTCCGTCGCTATGAAATACGAGTACTATGTGTTCTAAGACATTTCCTTCTAAATCGAGTAACGTTTCTATGGAAACGACAGGATTTTTTTTTGGGATACGACAATCACATTTCCGATCCACTAATCCTTCTTTACTGCATCCCTCACTCCCAAACATTTTAGAATTCACACGGAAATTCCGTCGCTATGAAATACGAGTACTATGTGTTCTAAGACATTTCCTTCTAAATCAAGTAACGTTTCTATAGAAACGACAGGATTCTCTTTTGGGATACGACAATCTCATTTCCGATCCACTAATCCTTCTTTACTGCATCCCTCACTCCCAAACATTGACGTATTCACACGGAAATTACGTCGCTATGAAATACGAGTACTATGTGTTCTAAGACATTTCCTTCTAAATCGAGTAACGTTTCTACGGAAACGACAGGATTTTCTTTTGGGATACGACAATCACATTTCCGATTCACTAATCGTTCTTTACTGCATCCCTCACTCCCAAACATTGACGAATTCACACGGAAATTGCGTCGCTATGAAATACGAGTACTGTGTGTTCTAAGACATTTCCTTCTAAATCGAGTAACGTTTCTATGGAAACGACAGGATTTTCTTTTGGGATACGACAATCTCATTTCCGATCCACTAATCCTTCTTTACTGCATCCCTCACGCCCACACATTGACGAACTCACACGGAAATTGCGTCGCTATGAAATACGAGTACTATGTGTTCTAAGACATTTCCTTCTAAATCGAGTAACGTTTCTATGGAAACGACGGGATTTTCTTTTGGGATACGACAATCACATTTCCGATCCACTAATCCTTCTTTACTGCATCCCTCACTCCCAAACATTGACGAATTCACACGGAAATTCCGTCGCTATGAAATACGAGTACTATGTGTTCTAAGACATTTCCTTCTAAATCGAGTAACGTTTCTATGGAAACGACAGGATTTTCTTTTGGGATACGACAGTCACATTTCCGATCCACTAATCCTTCTTTACTGCATCCCTCACTCCCAAACATTGACGAATTCACACGGAAATTCCGTCGCTATGAAATACGAGTACTATGTGTTCTAAGACATTTCCTTCTAAATCGAGTAACGTTTCTATGGAAACGACAGGATTTTCCTTTAGGATACGACAATCTCTTTTCCGATCCACTAATCCTTCTTTACTGCATCCCTCACTCCCACACATTGTCGAATTCACACGGAAATTGCGTCCCTATGAAATACGAGTACTATGTGTTCTAAGACATCTCCTTCTAAATCCAGTAACGTTTCTATGGAAACGACAGGATTTTCTTTTGGGATACGACAATCACATTACCGATCCACTAATCCTTCTTTACTGCATCCCTCACTCCCAAACATTGACGAATTCACACGGAAATTGCGTCGCTATGAAATACGAGTACTATGTGTTCTAAGACATTTCCTTCTAAATCGAGTAACGTTTCTATGGAAACGACAGGATTTTCTTTTGGGATACGACAATCACATTTTCTGATCCACTAATCCTTCTTTACTGCTTCCCTCACTCCCACACATTGACGAATTCACACGGAAATTGCGTCGCTATGAAATACGAGTACTATGTGTTCTAAGACATTTAGTTCTAAATCTAGTAACGTTTCTATGGAAACGACAGGATTTTCTTTTGGGATACGAAAAACTCATTTCCGATCCACTAATCCTTCTTTACTGCATCATTCACTCCCACACATTGACGAATTCACACGGAAATTGCGTCGCTATGAAATACGAGTACTATGTGTTCTAAGACATTTCCTTCTAAATCGAGTAACGTTTCTATGGAAACGACAAGATTTTCTTTTGGGATACGACAATCACATGTCCGATCCACTAATCCTTCTTTACTGCATCCCTCACTCCCAAACATTGACGAATTCACACGGAAATTACGTCGCTATGAAATACGAGTACTATGTGTTCTAAGACATTTCCTTCTAAATCAAGTAACGTTTCTATGGAAACGACAGGATTTTCTTTTGGAATACGACAATCACATTTCCGATCCACTAATCCTTCTTTACTGCATCCCTCACTCCCAAACATTGACGAATTCACACGGAAATTGCGTCGCTATGAAATACGAGTACTATGTGTTCTAAGACATTTCCTTCTAAATCGAGTAACGTTTCTATGGAAACGACAGGATTTTCTTTTGGGATACAACAATCACATTTCCGATCCACTAATCCTTCGTTACTGCATCCCTCACTCCCAAACATTGACGAATTCACACGGAAATTCCGTCGCTATGAAATACGAGTACTATGTGTTCTAAGACATTTCCTCCTAAATCGAGTAACGTTTCTATGGAAACGACAGGATTTTCTTTTGGGATACGACAATCTCATTTCCGATCCACTAATCCTTCTTTACTGCATCCCTCACTCCCAAACATTGACGAATTCACACGGAAATTGCGTCGCTATGAAATACGAGTACTATGTGTTCTAAGACATTTCCTTCTAAATCGAGTAACGTTTCTATGGAAACGACAGGATTTTCTTTTGGGATACGACAATCACATTTCCGATCCACTAATCCTTCTTTACTGCATCCCTCACTCCCAAACATTGACGAATTCACACGGAAATTGCGTCGCTATGAAATACGAGTACTATGTGTTCTAAGACATTTCCTTCTAAATCGAGTAACGTTTCTATGGAAACGACAGGATTCTCTTTTGGGATACGACAATCACATTTTCCGATCCACTAATCCTTGTTTACTGCATCCCTCACTCCCAAACATTGACGAATTCACACGGAACTTCCGTCGCTATGAAATACGAGTACTATGTGTTCTAAGACATTTCCTTCTAAATCGAGTAACGTTTCTATGGAAACGACAGGATTTTCTTATGGGATACGACAATCACATTTCCGATCCACTAATCCTTCTTTACTGCATCCCTCACTCCCAAACATTGACGAATTCACACGGAAATTGCGTCGCTATGAAATACGAGTACTGTGTGTTCTAAGACATTTCCTTCTAAATCGAGTATCGTTTCTATGGAAACGACAGGATTTTCTTTTGGGATACGGCAATCACATTTCCGATCCACTAATCCTTCTTTACTGCATCCCTCACTCCCACACATTGACGAATTCACACGGAAATTGCGTCGCTATGAAATACGAGTACTATGTGTTCTAAGACATTCCCTTCTAAATCGAGTAACGTTTCTATGGAAACGACAGGATTTTCTTTTGGGATACGACAATCACATTTCCGATCCACTAATCCTTCGTTACTGCATCCCTCACTCCCAAACATTGACGAATTCACACGGAAATTCCGTCGCTATGAAATACGAGTACTATGTGTTCTAAGACATTTCCTTCTAAATCGAGTAACGTTTCAATGGAAACGACAGGATTTTCTTTTGGGATACGACAATCTCATTTCCGATCCACTAATCCTTCTTTACTGCATCCCTCACTCCCACACATTGACGAATTCACACGGAAATTGCGTCGCTATGAAATATGAGTACTATGTGTTCTAAGACATTTCCTTCTAAATCGAGTAACGTTTCTATGGAAACGACAGGATTTTCCTTTGGGATACGACAATAACATTTCCGATCCACTAATCCTTCTTTACTGCATCCCTCACTCCCAAACATTGACGAATTCACACGGAAATTCCGTCGCTATGAAATACGAGTACTATGTGATCTAAGACATTTCCTTCTAAATCGAGTAACGTTTCTATGGAAACGACAGGATTTTCTTTTGGGATACGACAATCACATTTCCGATCCACTAATCCTTCTTTACTGCATCCCTCACTCCCAGACATTGACGAATTCACACGGAAATTGCGTCGCTATAAAATACGAGTACTATGTGTTCTAAGACATTTCCTTCTAAATCGAGTAACGTTTCTATGGAAACGACAAGATTTTCTTTTGGGATACGACAATCACATGTCCGATCCACTAATCCTTCTTTACTGCATCCCTCACTCCCAAACATTGACGAATTCACACGGAAATTACGTCGCTATGAAATACGAGTACTATGTGTTCTAAGACATTTCCTTCTAAATCAAGTAACGTTTCTATGGAAACGACAGGATTTTCTTTTGGAATACGACAATCACATTTCCGATCCACTAATCCTTCTTTACTGCATCCCTCACTCCCAAACATTGACGAATTCACACGGAAATTGCGTCGCTATGAAATACGAGTACTATGTGTTCTAAGACATTTCCTTCTAAATCGAGTAACGTTTCTATGGAAACGACAGGATTTTCTTTTGGGATACAACAATCACATTTCCGATCCACTAATCCTTCGTTACTGCATCCCTCACTCCCAAACATTGACGAATTCACACGGAAATTCCGTCGCTATGAAATACGAGTACTATGTGTTCTAAGACATTTCCTCCTAAATCGAGTAACGTTTCTATGGAAACGACAGGATTTTCTTTTGGGATACGACAATCTCATTTCCGATCCACTATTCCTTCTTTACTGCATCCCTCACTCCCAAACATTGACGAATTCACACGGAAATTGCGTCGCTATGAAATACGAGTACTATGTGTTCTAAGACATTTCCTTCTAAATCGAGTAACGTTTCTATGGAAACGACAGGATTTTCTTTTGGGATACGACAATCACATTTCCGATCCACTAATCCTTCTTTACTGCATCCCTCACTCCCAAACATTGACGAATTCACACGGAAATTGCGTCGCTATGAAATACGAGTACTATGTGTTCTAAGACATTTCCTTCTAAATCGAGTAACGTTTCTATGGAAACGACAGGATTCTCTTTTGGGATACGACAATCACATTTTCCGATCCACTAATCCTTGTTTACTGCATCCCTCACTCCCAAACATTGACGAATTCACACGGAACTTCCGTCGCTATGAAATACGAGTACTATGTGTTCTAAGACATTTCCTTCTAAATCGAGTAACGTTTCTATGGAAACGACAGGATTTTCTTATGGGATACGACAATCACATTTCCGATCCACTAATCCTTCTTTACTGCATCCCTCACTCCCAAACATTGACGAATTCACACGGAAATTGCGTCGCTATGAAATACGAGTACTGTGTGTTCTAAGACATTTCCTTCTAAATCGAGTATCGTTTCTATGGAAACGACAGGATTTTCTTTTGGGATACGGCAATCACATTTCCGATCCACTAATCCTTCTTTACTGCATCCCTCACTCCCACACATTGACGAATTCACACGGAAATTGAGTCGCTATGAAATACGAGAACTATGTGTTCTAAGACATTTCCTTCTAAATCGGGTAACGTTTCTATGGAAACGACAGGATTTTCTTTTGGGATACGACAATCTCATTTCCGATCCACTAATCCTTCTATACTGCATCCCTCACTCCCACACATTGACGAATTCACACGGAAATTGCGTCGCTATGAAGTACGAGTACTATGTGTTCTAAGACATTTCCTTCTAAATCGAGTAACGTTTCTATGGAAACGACAGGATTTTTTTTTTGGGATACGACAATCACATTTCCGATCCACTAATCCTTCTTTACTGCATCCCTCACTCCCAAACATTGACGAATTCACACGGAAATTGCGTCGCTATGAAATACGAGTACTATGTGTTCTAAGACATTTCCTTCTAAATCGAGTAACGTTTCTATGGAAACGACAGGATTTTCTTTTGGGATACAACAATCACATTTCCGATCCACTAATCCTTCGTTACTGCATCCCTCACTCCCAAACATTGACGAATTCACACGGAAATTCCGTCGCTATGAAATACGAGTACTATGTGTTCTAAGACATTTCCTCCTAAATCGAGTAACGTTTCTATGGAAACGACAGGATTTTCTTTTGGGATACGACAATCTCATTTCCGATCCACTAATCCTTCTTTACTGCATCCCTCACTCCCAAACATTGACGAATTCACACGGAAATTGCGTCGCTATGAAATACGAGTACTATGTGTTCTAAGACATTTCCTTCTAAATCGAGTAACGTTTCTATGGAAACGACAGGATTTTCTTTTGGGATACGACAATCACATTTCCGATCCACTAATCCTTCTTTACTGCATCCCTCACTCCCAAACATTGACGAATTCACACGGAAATTGCGTCGCTATGAAATACGAGTACTATGTGTTCTAAGACATTTCCTTCTAAATCGAGTAACGTTTCTATGGAAACGACAGGATTCTCTTTTGGGATACGACAATCACATTTTCCGATCCACTAATCCTTGTTTACTGCATCCCTCACTCCCAAACATTGACGAATTCACACGGAACTTCCGTCGCTATGAAATACGAGTACTATGTGTTCTAAGACATTTCCTTCTAAATCGAGTAACGTTTCTATGGAAACGACAGGATTTTCTTATGGGATACGACAATCACATTTCCGATCCACTAATCCTTCTTTACTGCATCCCTCACTCCCAAACATTGACGAATTCACACGGAAATTGCGTCGCTATGATATACGAGTACTGTGTGTTCTAAGACATTTCCTTCTAAATCGAGTATCGTTTCTATGGAAACGACAGGATTTTCTTTTGGGATACGGCAATCACATTTCCGATCCACTAATCCTTCTTTACTGCATCCCTCACTCCCACACATTGACGAATTCACACGGAAATTGAGTCGCTATGAAATACGAGAACTATGTGTTCTAAGACATTTCCTTCTAAATCGGGTAACGTTTCTATGGAAACGACAGGATTTTCTTTTGGGATACGACAATCTCATTTCCGATCCACTAATCCTTCTATACTGCATCCCTCACTCCCACACATTGACGAATTCACACGGAAATTGCGTCGCTATGAAGTACGAGTACTATGTGTTCTAAGACATTTCCTTCTAAATCGAGTAACGTTTCTATGGAAACGACAGGATTTTTTTTTTGGGATACGACAATCACATTTCCGATCCACTAATCCTTCTTTACTGCATCCCTCACTCCCAAACATTATAGAATTCACACGGAAATTCCGTCGCTATGAAATACGAGTACTATGTGTTCTAAGACATTTCCTTCTAAATCGAGTAACGTTTCTATGGAATCGACAGGATTATCTTTTGGGATACGACAATCTCATTTCCGATCCACTAATCCTTCTTTACTGCATCCCTCACTCCCAAACATTGACGAATTCACACGGAAATTACGTCGCTATGAAATACGAGTACTATGTGATCTAAGACATTTCCTTCTAAATCGAGTAACGTTTCTACGGAATCGACAGGATTTTCTTTTGAGATACGACAATCACATTTCCGATTCACTAATCCTTCTTTACTGCATCCCTCACTCCCACACATTGACGAATTCACACGGAAATTGCGTCGCTATGAAATACGAGTACTATGTGTTCTAAGACATTTCCTTCTAAATCGAGTAACGTTTCTATGGAAACGACAGGATTTTCTTTTGGGATACGACAATCACATTTCCGATCCACTAATCCTTCTTTACTGCATCCCTCACTCCCAAACATTGACGAATTCACACGGAAATTCCGTCGCTATGAAATACGAGTACTATGTGTTGTAAGACATTTCCTTCTTTATCGAGTAACGTTTCTATGGAAACGACAGGATTTTCTTTTGGGATACGACAATCACATTTCCGATCCACTAATCCTTCTTTACTGCATCACTCACTAACACACATTGACGAATTCACAGGGAAATTGCGTCGCTATGAAATACGAGTACTGTGTGTTCTAAGACATTTCCTTCTAAATCGAGTATCGTTTCTATGGAAACGACAGGATTTTCTTTTGGGTTACGGCAATCACATTTCCGATCCACAAATCCTTCTTTACTGCATCCCTCACTCCCACACATTGACGAATTCACACGGAAATTGCGTCGCTATGAAATACGAGAACTATGTGTTCTAAGACATTTCCTTCTAAATCGGGTAACGTTTCTATGGAAACGACAGGATTTTCTTTTGGGATACGACAATCTCATTTCCGATCCACTAATCCTTCTTTACTGCATCCCTCACTCCCACACATTGACGAATTCACACGGAAATTGCGTCGCTATGAAGTACGAGTACTATGTGTTCTAAGACATTTCCTTCTAAATCGAGTAACGTTTCTATGGAAACGACAGGATTTTTTTTTGGGATACGACAATCACATTTCCGATCCACTTATCCTTCTTTACTGCATCCCTCACTCCCAAACATTGACGAATTCACACGGAAATTACGTCGCTATGAAATACGAGTACTATGTGATCTAAGACATTTCCTTCTAAATCGAGTAACGTTTCTACGGAATCGACAGGATTTTCTTTTGAGATACGACAATCACATTTCCGATTCACTAATCGTTCTTTACTGCATCCCTCACTCCCAAACATTGACGAATTCACACGGAAATTGCGTCGCTATGAAATACGAGTACTATGTGTTCTAATACATTTCCTTCTAAATCGAGTAACGTTTCTATGGAAACGACAGGATTTTCTTTTGGGATACGACAATCTCATTTGCGATCCACTAATCCTTCTTTACTGCATCCCTCACGCCCACACATTGACGAACTCACACGGAAATTGCGTCGCTATGAAATACGAGTACTATGTGTTCTAAGACATTTCCTTCTAAATCGAGTAACGTTTCTATGGAAACGACAGGATTTTCTTTTGGGATACGACAATCACATTTCCGATCCACTAATCCTTCTTTACTGCATCCCTCACTCCCAAACATTGACGAATTCACACGGAAATTCCGTCGCTATGAAATACGAGTACTATGTGTTGTAAGACATTTCCTTCTTTATCGAGTAACGTTTCTATGGAAACGACAGGATTTTCTTTTGGGATACGACAATCACATTTCCGATCCACTAATCCTTCTTTACTGCATCACTCACTAACACACATTGACGAATTCACAGGGAAATTGCGTCGCTATGAAATACGAGTACTATGTGTTCTAAGACATTTCCTTCTAAATCGAGTAACGTTTCTATGGAAACGACAGGATTTTCCTTTAGGATACGACAATCTCATTTCCGATCCACTAATCCTTCTTTACTGCATCCCTCACTCACACACATTGACGAATTCACACGGAAATTGCGTCCCTATGAAATACGAGTACTATGTGTTCTAAGACATTTCCTTCTAAATCCAGTAACGTTTCTATGGAAACGACAGCATTTTCTTTTGGGATACGACAATCACATTTCCGATCCACTAATCCTTCTTTACTGCATCCCTCACTCCCAAACATTGACGAATTCACACGGAAATTGCGTCGCTATGAAATACGAGTACTATGTGTTCTAAGACATTTCCTTCTAAATCGAGTAACGTTTCTATGGAAACGACATGATTTTCTTTTGGGATACGACAATCACATTTTCTGATCCACTAATCCTTCTTTACTGCTTCCCTCACTCCCACACATTGACGAATTCACACGGAAATTGCGTCGCTATGAAATACGAGTACTATGTGTTCTAAGACATTTCCTTCTAAATCGAGTAACGTTTCTATGGAAACGACAGGATTTTCTTTCGGGATACGACAATCTCATTTCCGATCCACAAATCCTTCTTTACTGCATCCCTCACTCCCACACATTGACGAATTCACACGGAAATTGCGTCGCTATGAAATACGAGTGCTATGTGTTCTAAGACATTTCCTTCTAAATCGAGTAACGTTTCTATGGAAACGGCAGGATTTTCTTTTGGGATACGACAATCACATTTCCGATCCACTAATCGTTCTTTACTGCATCCCTCACTCCCAAACATTGACGAATTCACACGGACATTGCGTCGCTATGAAATACGAGTACTATGTGTTCTAAGACATTTCCTTCTAAATCGAGTAACGTTTCTATGGGAACGACAGGATTTTCTTTTGGGATACGACAATCACATTTCCGATCCACTAATCCTTCTTTACTGCATCCCTCACTCCCAAACATTTTAGAATTCACACGGAAATTCCGTCGCTATGAAATACGAGTACTATGTGTTCTAAGACATTTCCTTCTAAATCGAGTAACGTTTCTATGGAAACGACAGGATTTTCCTTTGGGATACGACAATCTCATTTCCGATCCACTAATCCTTCTTTACTGCATCCCTCACTCCCACACATTGACGAATTCACACGGAAATTGCGTCCCTATGAAATACGAGTACTATGTGTTCTAAGACATTTCCTTCTAAATCGAGTAACGCTTCTATGGAAACGACAGGATTTTCTTTTGGGATACGACAATCACATTTCCGATCCACTAATCCTTCTTTACTGCATCCCTCACTCCCAAACATTGACGAATTCACACGGAAATTCCGTCGCTATGAAATACGAGTACTATGTGTTGTAAGACATTTCCTTCTTTATCGAGTAACGTTTCTATGGAAACGACAGGATTTTCTTTTGGGATACGACAATCACATTTCCGATCCACTAATCCTTCTTTACTGCATCACTCACTAACACACATTGACGAATTCACAGGGAAATTGCGTCGCTATGAAATACGAGTACTGTGTGTTCTAAGACATTTCCTTCTAAATCGAGTATCGTTTCTATGGAAACGACAGGATTTTCTTTTGGGTTACGGCAATCACATTTCCGATCCACAAATCCTTCTTTACTGCATCCCTCACTCCCACACATTGACGAATTCACACGGAAATTGCGTCGCTATGAAATACGAGAACTATGTGTTCTAAGACATTTCCTTCTAAATCGGGTAACGTTTCTATGGAAACGACAGGATTTTCTTTTGGGATACGACAATCTCATTTCCGATCCACTAATCCTTCTTTACTGCATCCCTCACTCCCACACATTGACGAATTCACACGGAAATTGCGTCGCTATGAAGTACGAGTACTATGTGTTCTAAGACATTTCCTTCTAAATCGAGTAACGTTTCTATGGAAACGACAGGATTTTTTTTTGGGATACGACAATCACATTTCCGATCCACTTATCCTTCTTTACTGCATCCCTCACTCCCAAACATTGACGAATTCACACGGAAATTACGTCGCTATGAAATACGAGTACTATGTGATCTAAGACATTTCCTTCTAAATCGAGTAACGTTTCTACGGAATCGACAGGATTTTCTTTTGAGATACGACAATCACATTTCCGATTCACTAATCGTTCTTTACTGCATCCCTCACTCCCAAACATTGACGAATTCACACGGAAATTGCGTCGCTATGAAATACGAGTACTATGTGTTCTAATACATTTCCTTCTAAATCGAGTAACGTTTCTATGGAAACGACAGGATTTTCTTTTGGGATACGACAATCTCATTTGCGATCCACTAATCCTTCTTTACTGCATCCCTCACGCCCACACATTGACGAACTCACACGGAAATTGCGTCGCTATGAAATACGAGTACTATGTGTTCTAAGACATTTCCTTCTAAATCGAGTAACGTTTCTATGGAAACGACAGGATTTTCTTTTGGGATACGACAATCACATTTCCGATCCACTAATCCTTCTTTACTGCATCCCTCACTCCCAAACATTGACGAATTCACACGGAAATTCCGTCGCTATGAAATACGAGTACTATGTGTTGTAAGACATTTCCTTCTTTATCGAGTAACGTTTCTATGGAAACGACAGGATTTTCTTTTGGGATACGACAATCACATTTCCGATCCACTAATCCTTCTTTACTGCATCACTCACTAACACACATTGACGAATTCACAGGGAAATTGCGTCGCTATGAAATACGAGTACTATGTGTTCTAAGACATTTCCTTCTAAATCGAGTAACGTTTCTATGGAAACGACAGGATTTTCCTTTAGGATACGACAATCTCATTTCCGATCCACTAATCCTTCTTTACTGCATCCCTCACTCACACACATTGACGAATGCACACGGAAATTGCGTCCCTATGAAATACGAGTACTATGTGTTCTAAGACATTTCCTTCTAAATCCAGTAACGTTTCTATGGAAACGACAGCATTTTCTTTTGGGATACGACAATCACATTTCCGATCCACTAATCCTTCTTTACTGCATCCCTCACTCCCAAACATTGACGAATTCACACGGAAATTGCGTCGCTATGAAATACGAGTACTATGTGTTCTAAGACATTTCCTTCTAAATCGAGTAACGTTTCTATGGAAACGACATGATTTTCTTTTGGGATACGACAATCACATTTTCTGATCCACTAATCCTTCTTTACTGCTTCCCTCACTCCCACACATTGACGAATTCACACGGAAATTGCGTCGCTATGAAATACGAGTACTATGTGTTCTAAGACATTTCCTTCTAAATCGAGTAACGTTTCTATGGTAACGACAGGATTTTCTTTCGGGATACGACAATCTCATTTCCGATCCACAAATCCTTCTTTACTGCATCCCTCACTCCCACACATTGACGAATTCACACGGAAATTGCGTCGCTATGAAATACGAGTGCTATGTGTTCTAAGACATTTCCTTCTAAATCGAGTAACGTTTCTATGGAAACGGCAGGATTTTCTTTTGGGATACGACAATCACATTTCCGATCCACTAATCGTTCTTTACTGCATCCCTCACTCCCAAACATTGACGAATTCACACGGACATTGCGTCGCTATGAAATACGAGTACTATGTGTTCTAAGACATTTCCTTCTAAATCGAGTAACGTTTCTATGGGAACGACAGGATTTTCTTTTGGGATACGACAATCACATTTCCGATCCACTAATCCTTCTTTACTGCATCCCTCACTCCCAAACATTTTAGAATTCACACGGAAATTCCGTCGCTATGAAATACGAGTACTATGTGTTCTAAGACATTTCCTTCTAAATCGAGTAACGTTTCTATGGAAACGACAGGATTTTCCTTTGGGATACGACAATCTCATTTCCGATCCACTAATCCTTCTTTACTGCATCCCTCACTCCCACACATTGACGAATTCACACGGAAATTGCGTCCCTATGAAATACGAGTACTATGTGTTCTAAGACATTTCCTTCTAAATCGAGTAACGCTTCTATGGAAACGACAGGATTTTCTTTTGGGATACGACAATCACATTTCCGATCCACTAATCCTTCTTTACTGCATCCCTCACTCCCAAACATTGACGAATTCACACGGAAATTGCGTCGCTATGAAATACGAGTACTATGTGTTCTAAGACATTTCCTTCTAAATCGAGTAACGTTTCTATGGAAACGACAGGATTTTCTTTTGGGATACGACAATCTCATTTCCGATCCACTAATCCTTCTTTACTGCATCCCTCACTCCCACACATTGACGAATTCACACGGACATTCCGTAGCTGTGAAATACGAGTACTATGTGTTCTAAGACATTTCCTTCTAAATCGAGTAACGTTTCTATGGAAACGACAGGATATTCTTTTGGGATACGACAATCACATTTCCGATCCACTAATCGTTCTTTACTCCATCCCTCACTCCCACACATTGACGAATTCACACGGAAATTGCGTCGCTATGAAATACGAGTACTATGTGTTCTAAGACATTTCCTTCTAAATCGAGTAACGTATCTATGGAAACGACAGGATTTTTTTTTGGGATACAACAATCACATTTCCGATCCACTAATCCTTCTTTACTGCATCCTTCGCTCCCAAACATTGACGAATTCACACGGAAATTGCGTCGCTATGAAATACGAGTACTATGTGTTCTAAGACATTTCCTTCTAAATCGAGTAACGTTTCTATGGAAACGACAGGATTTTCTTTTGGGATACGACAATCTCATTTCCGATCCACTAATCCTTCTTTACTGCATCCCTCACTCCCACACATTGACGAATTCACACGGAAATTGCGTCGCTATGAAGTACGAGTACTATGTGTTCTAAGACATTTCCTTCTAAATCGAGTAACGTTTCTATGGAAACGACAGGATTTTCTTTTGGGATACGACAATCTCATTTCCGATCCACTAATCCTTCTTTACTGCATCCCTCACTCCCACACATTGACGAATTCACACGGAAATTGCGTCGCTATGAAATACGAGTACTATGTGTTCTAAGACATTTCCTTCTAAATCGAGTGACGTTTCTATGGAAACGACAGGATTTTTTTTTGGGATACGACAATCACATTTCCGATCCACTAATCCTTCTTTACTGCATCCCTCACTCCCAAATATTATAGAATTCACACGGAAATTCCGTCGCTATGAAATACGGGTACTATGTGTTCTAAGACATTTTATTCTAAATCGAGTAACGTTTCTATGGAATCGACAGGATTATCTTTTGGGATACGACAATCTCATTTCCGATCCACTAATCCTTCTTTACTGCATCCCTCACTCCCAAACATTGACGAATTCACACGGAAATTACGTCGCTATGAAATACGAGTACTATGTGATGTAAGACATTTCCTTCTAAATCGAGTAACGTTTCTACGGAATCGACAGGATTTTCTTTTGGGATACGACAATCACATTTCCGATTCACTAATCGTTCTTTACTGCATCCCTCACTCCCAAACATTGACGAATTCACACGGAAATTGCGTCGCTATGAAATACGAGTACTATGTGTTCTAAGACATTTCCTTCTAAATCGAGTAACGTTTCTATGGAAACGACAGGATTTTCTTTTGGGATACGACAATCTCATTTCCGATCCACTAATCCTTCTTTACTGCATCCCTCACTCCCACACATTGACGAATTCACACGGAAATTGCGTCGCTATGAAATACGAGTACTATGTGTTCTAAGACATTTCCTTCTAAATCGAGTAACGTTTCTTTTTAAACGACAGGATTTTTTTTTGGGATACGACAATCACATTTCCGATCCACTAATCCTTCTTTACTGCATCCCTCACTCCCAAATATTATAGAATTCACACGGAAATTCCGTCGCTATGAAATACGAGTACTATGTGTTCTAAGACATTTCCTTCTAAATCGAGTAACGTTTCTATGGAATCGACAGGATTATCTTTTGGGATACGACAATCTCATTTCCGATCCACTGATCCTTCTTTACTGCATCCCTCACTCCCAAACATTGACGAATTCACACGGAAATTACGTCGCTATGAAATACGAGTACTATGTGATCTAAGACATTTCCTTCTAAATCGAGTAACGTTTCTACGGAATCGACAGGATTTTCTTTTGGGATACGACAATCACATTTCCGATTCACTAATCGTTCTTTACTGCATCCCTCACTCCCAAACATTGACGAATTCACACGGAAATTGCGTCGCTATGAAATACGAGTACTATGTGTTCTAATACATTTCCTTCTAAATCGAGTAACGTTTCTATGGAAACGACAGGATTTTCTTTTGGGATACGACAATCTCATTTCCGATCCACTAATCCTTCTTTACTGCATCCCTCACGCCCACACATTGACGAACTCACACGGAAATTGCGTCGCTATGAAATACGAGTACTATGTGTTCTAAGACATTTCCTTCTAAATCGAGTAACGTTTCTATGGAAACGACAGGATTTTCTTTTGGGATACGACAATCACATTTCCGATCCACTAATCCTTCTTTACTGCATCCCTCACTCCCAAACATTGACGAATTCACACGGAAATTCCGTCGCTATGAAATACGAGTACTATGTGTTGTAAGACATTTCCTTCTTTATCGAGTAACGTTTCTATGGAAACGACAGGATTTTCTTTTGGGATACGACAATCACATTTCCGATCAACTAATCCTTCTTTACTGCATCACTCACTAACACACATTGACGAATTCACAGGGAAATTGCGTCGCTATGAAATACGAGTACTATGTGTTCTAAGACATTTCCTTCTAAATCGAGTAACGTTTCTATGGAAACGACAGGATTTTCCTTTAGGATACGACAATCTCATTTCCGATCCACTAATCCTTCTTTACTGCATCCCTCACTCCCACACATTGACGAATTCACACGGAAATTGCGTCCCTATGAAATACGAGTACTATGTGTTCTAAGACATTTCCTTCTAAATCCAGTAACGTTTCTATGGAAACGACAGCATTTTCTTTTGGGATACGACAATCACATTTCCGATCCACTAATCCTTCTTTACTGCATCCCTCACTCCCAAACATTGACGAATTCACACGGAAATTGCGTCGCTATGAAATACGAGTACTATGTGTTCTAAGACATTTCCTTCTAAATCGAGTAACGTTTCTATGGAAACGACAGGATTTTCTTTTGGGATACGACAATCACATTTTCTGATCCACTAATCCTTCTTTACTGCTTCCCTCACTCCCACACATTGACGAATTCACACGGAAATTGCGTCGCTATGAAATACGAGTACTATGTGTTCTAAGACATTTCCTTCTAAATCGAGTAACGTTTCTATGGAAACGACAGGATTTTCTTTTGGGATACGACAATCTCATTTCCGATCCACAAATCCTTCTTTACTGCATCCCTCACTCCCACACATTGACGAATTCACACGGAAATTGCGTCGCTATGAAATACGAGTGCTATGTGTTCTAAGACATTTCCTTCTAAATCGAGTAACGTTTCTATGGAAACGGCAGGATTTTCTTTTGGGATACGACAATCACATTTCCGATCCACTAATCGTTCTTTACTGCATCCCTCACTCCCAAACATTGACGAATTCACACGGACATTGCGTCGCTATGAAATACGAATACTATGTGTTCTAAGACATTTCCTTCTAAATCGAGTAACGTTTCTATGGGAACGACAGGATTTTCTTTTGGGATACGACAATCACATTTCCGATCCACTAATCCTTCTTTACTGCATCCCACACTCCCAAACATTTTAGAATTCACACGGAAATTCCGTCGCTATGAAATACGAGTACTATGTGTTCTAAGACATTTCCTTCTAAATCGAGTAACGTTTCTACGGAAACGACAGGATTTTCTTTTGGGATACGACAATCTCATTTCCGATCCACTAATCCTTCTTTACTGCAACCCTCACGCCCACACATTGACGAACTCACACGGAAATTGCGTCGCTATGAAATACGAGTACTATGTGTTCTAAGACATTTCCTTCTAAATCGAGTAACGTTTCTATGGAAACGAAAGGATTTTCTTTTGGGATACGACAATCACATTTCCGATCCACTAATCCTTCTTTACTGCATCCCTCACTCCCAAACATTGTCGAATTCACACGGAAATTGCGTCGCTATGAAATGCGAGTACTATGTGTTCTAAGACATTTCCTTCTAAATCGAGTAACGTTTCTATGGAAACGACAGGATTTTCCTTTGGGATACGACAATCTCATTTCCGATCCACTAATCCTTCTTTACTGCATCCCTCACTCCCACACATTGACGAATTCACACGGAAATTGCGTCCCTATGAAATACGAGTACTATGTGTTCTAAGACATTTCCTTCTAAATCGAGTAACGCTTCTATGGAAACGACAGGATTTTCTTTTGGGATACGACAATCACATTTCCGATCCACTAATCCTTCTTTACTGCATCCCTCACTCCCAAACATTGACGAATTCACACGGAAATTGTGTCGCTATGAAATACGAGTACTATGTGTTCTAAGACATTTCCTTCTAAATCGAGTAACGTTTCTATGGAAACGACAGGATTTTCTTTTGGGATACGACAATCTCATTTCCGATCCACTAATCCTTCTTTACTGCATCCCTCACTCCCACACATTGACGAATTCACACGGACATTCCGTAGCTGTGAAATACGAGTACTATGTGTTCTAAGACATTTCCTTCTAAATCGAGTAACGTTTCTATGGAAACGACAGGATATTCTTTTGGGATACGACAATCACATTTCCGATCCACTAATCGTTCTTTACTCCATCCCTCACTCCCACACATTGACGAATTCACACGGAAATTTCGTCGCTATGAAATACGAGTACTATGTGTTCTAAGACATTTCCTTCTAAATCGAGTAACGTTTCTATGGAAACGTCAGGATTTTTTTTTGGGATACAACAATCACATTTCCGATCCACTAATCCTTCTTTACTGCATCCTTCGCTCCCAAACATTTTAGAATTCACACGGAAATTGCGTCGCTATGATATACGAGTACTATGTGTTCTAAGACATTTCCTTCTAAATCGAGTAACGTTTCTATGGAAACGACAGGATTCTCTTTTGGGATACGACAATCTCATTTCCGATCCACTAATCCTTCTTTACTGCATCCCTCACTCCCAAACATTGACGAATTCACACGGAAATTACGTCGCTATGAAATACGAGTACTATGTGTTCTAAGACATTTCCTTCTAAATCGAGTAACGTTTCTATGGAAACGACAGGATTTTCTTTTGGGATACGACAATCACATTTCCGATCCACTAATCCTTCTTTACTGCATCCCTCACTCCCAAACATTGACGAATTCACACGGAAATTGCGTCGCCATGAAATACGAGTACTATGTGTTCTAAGACATTTCCTTCTAAATCGAGTAACGCTTCTATGGAAACGACAGGATTTTCTTTTGGGATACGACAATCACATTTCCGATCCACTAATCCTTCTTTACTGCATCCCTCACTCCCAAACATTGACGAATTCACACGGAAATTGCGTCGCTATGAAGTACGAGTACTATGTGTTCTAAGACATTTCCTTCTAAATCGAGTAACGTTTCTATGGAAACGACAGGATTTTCTTTTGGGATACGACAATCTCATTTCCGATCCACTAATCCTTCTTTACTGCATCCCTCACTCCCACACATTGACGAATTCACACGGACATTCCGTAGCTGTGAAATACGAGTACTATGTGTTCTAAGACATTTCCTTCTAAATCGAGTAACGTTTCTATGGAAACGACAGGATATTCTTTTGGGATACGACAATCACATTTCCGATCCACTAATCGTTCTTTACTCCATCCCTCACTCCCACACATTGACGAATTCACACGGAAATTTCGTCGCTATGAAATACGAGTACTATGTGTTCTAAGACATTTCCTTCTAAATCGAGTAACGTTTCTATGGAAACGACAGGATTTTTTTTTGGGATACAACAATCACATTTCCGATCCACTAATCCTTCTTTACTGCATCCTTCGCTCCCAAACATTTTAGAATTCACACGGAAATTCTGTCGCTATGAAATACGAGTACTATGTGTGCTAAGACATTTCCTTCTAAATCGAGTAACGTTTCTATGGAAACGACAGGATTTTCTTTTGGGATACGACAATCTCATTTCCGATCCACTAATCCTTCTTTACTGCATCCCTCACTCCCAAACATTGACGAATTCACACGGAAATTACGTCGCTATGAAATACGAGTACTATGTGTTCTAAGACATTTCCTTCTAAATCGAGTAACGTTTCTATGGAAACGACAGGATTTTCTTTTGGGATACGACAATCACATTTCCGATCCACTAATCCTTCTTTACTGCATCCCTCACTCCCAAACATTGACGAATTCACACGGAAATTGCGTCGCCATGAAATACGAGTACTATGTGTTCTAAGACATTTCCTTCTAAATCGAGTAACGTTTCTATGGAAACGACAGGATTTTCTTTTGGGATACGACAATCACATTTCCGATCCACTAATCCTTCTTTACTGCATCCCTCACTCCCAAACATTGACGAATTCACACGGAAATTCCGTCGCTATGAAGTACGAGTACTATGTGTTCTAAGACTTTTCCTTCTAAATCGAGTAACGTTTCCATGGAAACGACAGGATTTTCTTTCGGGATACGACAATCTCATTTCCGATCCACAAATCCTTCTTTACTGCATCCCTCACTCCCACACATTGACGAATTCACACGGAAATTGCGTCGCTATGAAATACGAGTGCTATGTGTTCTAAGACATTTCCTTCTAAATCGAGTAACGTTTCTATGGAAACGGCAGGATTTTCTTTTGGGATACGACAATCACATTTCCGATCCACTAATCGTTCTTTACTGCATCCCTCACTCCCAAACATTGACGAATTCACACGGACATTGCGTCGCTATGAAATACGAGTACTATGTGTTCTAAGACATTTCCTTCTAAATCGAGTAACGTTTCTATGGGAACGACAGGATTTTCTTTTGGGATACGACAATCACATTTCCGATCCACTAATCCTTCTTTACTGCATCCCACACTCCCAAACATTTTAGAATTCTCACGGAAATTCCGTCGCTATGAAATACGAGTACTATGTGTTCTAAGACATTTCCTTCTAAATCGAGTAACGTTTCTACGGAAACGACAGGATTTTCTTTTGGGATACGACAATCTCATTTCCGATCCACTAATCCTTCTTTACTGCAACCCTCACGCCCACACATTGACGAACTCACACGGAAATTGCGTCGCTATGAAATACGAGTACTATGTGTTCTAAGACATTTCCTTCTAAATCGAGTAACGTTTCTATGGAAACGAAAGGATTTTCTTTTGGGATACGACAATCACATTTCCGATCCACTAATCCTTCTTTACTGCATCCCTCACTCCCAAACATTGTCGAATTCACACGGAAATTGCGTCGCTATGAAATACGAGTACTATGTGTTCTAAGACATTTCCTTCTAAATCGAGTAACGTTTCTATGGAAACGACAGGATTTTCCTTTGGGATACGACAATCTCATTTCCGATCCACTAATCCTTCTTTACTGCATCCCTCACTCCCACACATTGACGAATTCACACGGAAATTGCGTCCCTATGAAATACGAGTACTATGTGTTCTAAGACATTTCCTTCTAAATCGAGTAACGCTTCTATGGAAACGACAGGATTTTCTTTTGGGATACGACAATCACATTTCCGATCCACTAATCCTTCTTTACTGCATCCCTCACTCCCAAACATTGACGAATTCACACGGAAATTGCGTCGCTATGAAATACGAGTACTATGTGTTCTAAGACATTTCCTTCTAAATCGAGTAACGTTTCTATGGAAACGACAGGATTTTCTTTTGGGATACGACAATCTCATTTCCGATCCACTAATCCTTCTTTACTGCATCCCTCACTCCCACACATTGACGAATTCACACGGACATTCCGTAGCTGTGAAATACGAGTACTATGTGTTCTAAGACATTTCCTTCTAAATCGAGTAACGTTTCTATGGAAACGACAGGATATTCTTTTGGGATACGACAATCACATTTCCGATCCACTAATCGTTCTTTACTCCATCCCTCACTCCCACACATTGACGAATTCACACGGAAATTGCGTCGCTATGAAATACGAGTACTATGTGTTCTAAGACATTTCCTTCTAAATCGAGTAACGTTTCTATGGAAACGACAGGATTTTTTTTTGGGATACAACAATCACATTTCCGATCCACTAATCCTTCTTTACTGCATCCTTCGCTCCCAAACATTGACGAATTCACACGGAAATTGCGTCGCTATGAAATACGAGTACTATGTGTTCAAAGACATTTCCTTCTAAATCGAGTAACGTTTCTATGGAAACGACAGGATTTTCTTTTGGGATACGACAATCTCATTTCCGATCCACTAATCCTTCTTTACTGCATCCCTCACTCCCACACATTGACGAATTCACACGGAAATTGCGTCGCTATGAAGTACGAGTACTATGTGTTCTAAGACATTTCCTTCTAAATCGAGTAACGTTTCTATGGAAACGACAGGATTTTCTTTTGGGATACGACAATCTCATTTCCGATCCACTAATCCTTCTTTACTGCATCCCTCACTCCCACACATTGACGAATTCACACGGAAATTGCGTCGCTATGAAATACGAGTACTATGTGTTCTAAGACATTTCCTTCTAAATCGAGTAACGTTTCTATGGAAACGACAGGATTTTTTTTTGGGATACGACAATCACATTTCCGATCCACTAATCCTTCTTTACTGCATCCCTCACTCCCAAATATTATAGAATTCACACGGAAATTCCGTCGCTATGAAATACGAGTACTATGTGTTCTAAGACATTTTATTCTAAATCGAGTAACGTTTCTATGGAATCGACAGGATTATCTTTTGGGATACGACAATCTCATTTCCGATCCACTAATCCTTCTTTACTGCATCCCTCACTCCCAAACATTGACGAATTCACACGGAAATTACGTCGCTATGAAATACGAGTACTATGTGATCTAAGACATTTCCTTCTAAATCGAGTAACGTTTCTACGGAATCGACAGGATTTTCTTTTGGGATACGACAATCACATTTCCGATTCACTAATCGTTCTTTACTGCATCCCTCACTCCCAAACATTGACGAATTCACACGGAAATTGCGTCGCTATGAAATACGAGTACTATGTGTTCTAAGACATTTCCTTCTAAATCGAGTAACGTTTCTATGGAAACGACAGGATTTTCTTTTGGGATACGACAATCTCATTTCCGATCCACTAATCCTTCTTTACTGCATCCCTCACTCCCACACATTGACGAATTCACACGGAAATTGCGTCGCTATGAAATACGAGTACTATGTGTTCTAAGACATTTCCTTCTAAATCGAGTAACGTTTCTATTTAAACGACAGGATTTTTTTTTGGGATACGACAATCACATTTCCGATCCACTAATCCTTCTTTACCGCATCCCTCACTCCCAAATATTATAGAATTCACACGGAAATTCCGTCGCTATGAAATACGAGTACTATGTGTTCTAAGACATTTCCTTCTAAATCGAGTAACGTTTCTATGGAATCGACAGGATTATCTTTTGGGATACGACAATCTCATTTCCGATCCACTAATCCTTCTTTACTGCATCCCTCACTCCCAAACATTGACGAATTCACACGGAAATTACGTCGCTATGAAATACGAGTACTATGTGATCTAAGACATTTCCTTCTAAATCGTGTAACGTTTCTACGGAATCGACAGGATTTTCTTTTGGGATACGACAATCACATTTCCGATTCACTAATCGTTCTTTACTGCATCCCTCACTCCCAAACATTGACGAATTCACACGGAAATTGCGTCGCTATGAAATACGAGTACTATGTGTTCTAATACATTTCCTTCTAAATCGAGTAACGTTTCTATGGAAACGACAGGATTTTCTTTTGGGATACGACAATCACATTTCCGATCCACTAATCCTTCTTTACTGCATCCCTCACTCCCAAACATTGACGAATTCACACGGAAATTCCGTCGCTATGAAATACGAGTACTATGTGTTGTAAGACATTTCCTTCTTTATCGAGTAACGTTTCTATGGAAACGACAGGATTTTCTTTTGGGATACGACAATCACATTTCCGATCAACTAATCCTTCTTTACTGCATCACTCACTAACACACATTGACGAATTCACAGGGAAATTGCGTCGCTATGAAATACGAGTACTATGAGTTCTAAGACATTTCCTTCTAAATCGAGTAACGTTTCTATGGAAACGACAGGATTTTCCTTTAGGATACGACAATCTCATTTCCGATCCACTAATCCTTCTTTACTGCATCCCTCACTCCCACACATTGACGAATTCACACGGAAATTGCGTCCCTATGAAATACGAGTACTATGTGTTCTAAGACATTTCCTTCTAAATCCAGTAACGTTTCTATGGAAACGACAGCATTTTCTTTTGGGATACCACAATCACATTTCCGATCCACTAATCCTTCTTTACTGCATCCCTCACTCCCAAACATTGACGAATTCACACGGAAATTGCGTCGCTATGAAATACGAGTACTATGTGTTCTAAGACATTTCCTTCTAAATCGAGTAACGTTTCTATGGAAACGACAGGATTTTCTTTTGGGATACGACAATCTCATTTCCGATCCACAAATCCTTCTTTACTGCATCCCTCACTCCCACACATTGACGAATTCACACGGAAATTGCGTCGCTATGAAATACGAGTGCTATGTGTTCTAAGACATTTCCTTCTAAATCGAGTAACGTTTCTATGGAAACGGCAGGATTTTCTTTTGGGATACGACAATCACATTTCCGATCCACTAATCGTCCTTTACTGCATCCCTCACTCCCAAACATTGACGAATTCACACGGACATTGCGTCGCTATGAAATACGAATACTATGTGTTCTAAGACATTTCCTTCTAAATCGAGTAACGTTTCTATGGGAACGACAGGATTTTCTTTTGGGATACGACAATCACATTTCCGATCCACTAATCCTTCTTTACTGCATCCCACACTCCCAAACATTTTAGAATTCACACGGAAATTCCGTCGCTATGAAATACGAGTACTATGTGTTCTAAGACATTTCCTTCTAAATCGAGTAACGTTTCTACGGAAACGACAGGATTTTCTTTTGGGATACGACAATCTCATTTCCGATCCACTAATCCTTCTTTACTGCAACCCTCACGCCCACACATTGACGAACTCACACGGAAATTGCGTCGCTATGAAATACGAGTACTATGTGTTCTAAGACATTTCCTTCTAAATCGAGTAACGTTTCTATGGAAACGAAAGGATTTTCTTTTGGGATACGACAATCACATTTCCGATCCACTAATCCTTCTTTACTGCATCCCTCACTCCCAAACATTGTCGAATTCACACGGAAATTGCGTCGCTATGAAATACGAGTACTATGTGTTCTAAGACATTTCCTTCTAAATCGAGTAACGTTTCTATGGAAACGACAGGATTTTCCTTTGGGATACGACAATCTCATTTCCGATCCACTAATCCTTCTTTACTGCATCCCTCACTCCCACACATTGACGAATTCACACGGAAATTGCGTCCCTATGAAATACGAGTACTATGTGTTCTAAGACATTTCCTTCTAAATCGAGTAACGCTTCTATGGAAACGACAGGATTTTCTTTTGGGATACGACAATCACATTTCCGATCCACTAATCCTTCTTTACTGCATCCCTCACTCCCAAACATTGACGAATTCACACGGAAATTGCGTCGCTATGAGATACGAGTACTATGTGTTCTAAGACATTTCCTTCTAAATCGAGTAACGTTTCTATGGAAACGACAGGATTTTCTTTTATGATACGACAATCTCATTTCCGATCCACTAATCCTTCTTTACTGCATCCCTCACTCCCACACATTGACGAATTCACACGGACATTCCGTAGCTGTGAAATACGAGTACTATGTGTTCTAAGACATTTCCTTCTAAATCGAGTAACGTTTCTATGGAAACGACAGGATATTCTTTTGGGATACGACAATCACATTTCCGATCCACTAATCGTTCTTTACTCCATCCCTCACTCCCACACATTGACGAATTCACACGGAAATTTCGTCGCTATGAAATACGAGTACTATGTGTTCTAAGACATTTCCTTCTAAATCGAGTAACGTTTCTATGGAAACGTCAGGATTTTTTTTTGGGATACAACAATCACATTTCCGATCCACTAATCCTTCTTTACTGCATCCTTCGCTCCCAAACATTTTAGAATTCACACGGAAATTGCGTCGCTATGATATACGAGTACTATGTGTTCTAAGACATTTCCTTCTAAATCGAGTAACGTTTCTATGGAAACGACAGGATTCTCTTTTGGGATACGACAATCTCATTTCCGATCCACTAATCCTTCTTTACTGCATCCCTCACTCCCAAACATTGACGAATTCACACGGAAATTACGTCGCTATGAAATACGAGTACTATGTGTTCTAAGACATTTCCTTCTAAATCGAGTAACGTTTCTATGGAAACGACAGGATTTTCTTTTGGGATACGACAATCACATTTCCGATCCACTAATCCTTCTTTACTGCATCCCTCACTCCCAAACATTGACGAATTCACACGGAAATTGCGTCGCCATGAAATACGAGTAATATGTGTTCTAAGACATTTCCTTCTAAATCGAGTAACGCTTCTATGGAAACGACAGGATTTTCTTTTGGGATACGACAATCACATTTCCGATCCACTAATCCTTCTTTACTGCATCCCTCACTCCCAAACATTGACGAATTCACACGGAAATTGCGTCGCTATGAAGTACGAGTACTATGTGTTCTAAGACATTTCCTTCTAAATCGAGTAACGTTTCTATGGAAACGACAGGATTTTCTTTTGGGATACGACAATCTCATTTCCGATCCACTAATCCTTCTTTACTGCATCCCTCACTCCCACACATTGACGAATTCACACGGACATTCCGTAGCTGTGAAATACGAGTACTATGTGTTCTAAGACATTTCCTTCTAAATCGAGTAACGTTTCTATGGAAACGACAGGATATTCTTTTGGGATACGACAATCACATTTCCGATCCACTAATCGTTCTTTACTCCATCCCTCACTCCCACACATTGACGAATTCACACGGAAATTTCGTCGCTATGAAATACGAGTACTATGTGTTCTAAGACATTTCCTTCTAAATCGAGTAACGTTTCTATGGAAACGACAGGATTTTCTTTTGGGATACGACAATCACATTTCCGATCCACTAATCCTTCTTTACTGCATCCCTCACTCCCAAACATTGACGAATTCACACGGAAATTGCGTCGCCATGAAATACGAGTAATATGTGTTCTAAGACATTTCCTTCTAAATCGAGTAACGCTTCTATGGAAACGACAGGATTTTCTTTTGGGATACGACAATCACATTTCCGATCCACTAATCCTTCTTTACTGCATCCCTCACTCCCAAACATTGACGAATTCACACGGAAATTGCGTCGCTATGAAGTACGAGTACTATGTGTTCTAAGACATTTCCTTCTAAATCGAGTAACGTTTCTATGGAAACGACAGGATTTTCTTTTGGGATACGACAATCTCATTTCCGATCCACTAATCCTTCTTTACTGCATCCCTCACTCCCACACATTGACGAATTCACACGGACATTCCGTAGCTGTGAAATACGAGTACTATGTGTTCTAAGACATTTCCTTCTAAATCGAGTAACGTTTCTATGGAAACGACAGGATATTCTTTTGGGATACGACAATCACATTTCCGATCCACTAATCGTTCTTTACTCCATCCCTCACTCCCACACATTGACGAATTCACACGGAAATTTCGTCGCTATGAAATACGAGTACTATGTGTTCTAAGACATTTCCTTCTAAATCGAGTAACGTTTCTATGGAAACGACAGGATTTTTTTTTGGGATACAACAATCACATTTCCGATCCACTAATCCTTCTTTACTGCATCCTTCGCTCCCAAACATTTTAGAATTCACACGGAAATTCTGTCGCTATGAAATACGAGTACTATGTGTGCTAAGACATTTCCTTCTAAATCGAGTAACGTTTCTATGGAAACGACAGGATTTTCTTTTGGGATACGACAATCTCATTTCCGATCCACTAATCCTTCTTTACTGCATCCCTCACTCCCAAACATTGACGAATTCACACGGAAATTACGTCGCTATGAAATACGAGTACTATGTGTTCTAAGACATTTCCTTCTAAATCGAGTAACGTTTCTACGGAAACGACAGGATTTTCTTTTGGGATACGACAATCTCATTTCCGATCCACTAATCCTTCTTTACTGCAACCCTCACGCCCACACATTGACGAACTCACACGGAAATTGCGTCGCTATGAAATACGAGTACTATGTGTTCTAAGACATTTCCTTCTAAATCGAGTAACGTTTCTATGGAAACGAAAGGATTTTCTTTTGGGATACGACAATCACATTTCCGATCCACTAATCCTTCTTTACTGCATCCCTCACTCCCAAACATTGTCGAATTCACACGGAAATTGCGTCGCTATGAAATACGAGTACTATGTGTTCTAAGACATTTCCTTCTAAATCGAGTAACGTTTCTATGGAAACGACAGGATTTTCCTTTGGGATACGACAATCTCATTTCCGATCCACTAATCCTTCTTTACTGCATCCCTCACTCCCACACATTGACGAATTCACACGGAAATTGCGTCCCTATAAAATACGAGTACTATGTGTTCTAAGACATTTCCTTCTAAATCGAGTAACGCTTCTATGGAAACGACAGGATTTTCTTTTGGGATACGACAATCACATTTCCGATCCACTAATCCTTCTTTACTGCATCCCTCACTCCCAAACATTGACGAATTCACACGGAAATTGCGTCGCTATGAGATACGAGTACTATGTGTTCTAAGACATTTCCTTCTAAATCGAGTAACGTTTCTATGGAAACGACAGGATTTTCTTTTATGATACGACAATCTCATTTCCGATCCACTAATCCTTCTTTACTGCATCCCTCACTCCCAAACATTGACGAATTCACACGGAAATTGCGTCGCTATGAAGTACGAGTACTATGTGTTCTAAGACATTTCCTTCTAAATCGAGTAACGTTTCTATGGAAACGACAGGATTTTCTTTTGGGATACGACAATCTCATTTCCGATCCACTAATCCTTCTTTACTGCATCCCTCACTCCCACACATTGACGAATTCACACGGACATTCCGTAGCTGTGAAATACGAGTACTATGTGTTCTAAGACATTTCCTTCTAAATCGAGTAACGTTTCTATGGAAACGACAGGATATTCTTTTGGGATACGACAATCACATTTCCGATCCACTAATCGTTCTTTACTCCATCCCTCACTCCCACACATTGACGAATTCACACGGAAATTTCGTCGCTATGAAATACGAGTACTATGTGTTCTAAGACATTTCCTTCTAAATCGAGTAACGTTTCTATGGAAACGACAGGATTTTTTTTTGGGATACAACAATCACATTTCCGATCCACTAATCCTTCTTTACTGCATCCTTCGCTCCCAAACATTTTAGAATTCACACGGAAATTCTGTCGCTATGAAATACGAGTACTATGTGTGCTAAGACATTTCCTTCTAAATCGAGTAACGTTTCTATGGAAACGACAGGATTTTCTTTTGGGATACGACAATCTCATTTCCGATCCACTAATCCTTCTTTACTGCATCCCTCACTCCCAAACATTGACGAATTCACACGGAAATTACGTCGCTATGAAATACGAGTACTATGTGTTCTAAGACATTTCCTTCTAAATCGAGTAACGTTTCTACGGAAACGACAGGATTTTCTTTTGGGATACGACAATCTCATTTCCGATCCACTAATCCTTCTTTACTGCAACCCTCACGCCCACACATTGACGAACTCACACGGAAATTGCGTCGCTATGAAATACGAGTACTATGTGTTCTAAGACATTTCCTTCTAAATCGAGTAACGTTTCTATGGAAACGAAAGGATTTTCTTTTGGGATACGACAATCACATTTCCGATCCACTAATCCTTCTTTACTGCATCCCTCACTCCCAAACATTGTCGAATTCACACGGAAATTGCGTCGCTATGAAATACGAGTACTATGTGTTCTAAGACATTTCCTTCTAAATCGAGTAACGTTTCTATGGAAACGACAGGATTTTCCTTTGGGATACGACAATCTCATTTCCGATCCACTAATCCTTCTTTACTGCATCCCTCACTCCCACACATTGACGAATTCACACGGAAATTGCGTCCCTATAAAATACGAGTACTATGTGTTCTAAGACATTTCCTTCTAAATCGAGTAACGCTTCTATGGAAACGACAGGATTTTCTTTTGGGATACGACAATCACATTTCCGATCCACTAATCCTTCTTTACTGCATCCCTCACTCCCAAACATTGACGAATTCACACGGAAATTGCGTCGCTATGAGATACGAGTACTATGTGTTCTAAGACATTTCCTTCTAAATCGAGTAACGTTTCTATGGAAACGACAGGATTTTCTTTTATGATACGACAATCTCATTTCCGATCCACTAATCCTTCTTTACTGCATCCCTCACTCCCACACATTGACGAATTCACACGGACATTCCGTAGCTGTGAAATACGAGTACTATGTGTTCTAAGACATTTCCTTCTAAATCGAGTAACGTTTCTATGGAAACGACAGGATATTCTTTTGGGATACGACAATCACATTTCCGATCCACTAATCGTTCTTTACTCCATCCCTCACTCCCACACATTGACGAATTCACACGGAAATTTCGTCGCTATGAAATACGAGTACTATGTGTTCTAAGACATTTCCTTCTAAATCGAGTAACGTTTCTATGGAAACGTCAGGATTTTTTTTTGGGATACAACAATCACATTTCCGATCCACTAATCCTTCTTTACTGCATCCTTCGCTCCCAAACATTTTAGAATTCACACGGAAATTGCGTCGCTATGATATACGAGTACTATGTGTTCTAAGACATTTCCTTCTAAATCGAGTAACGTTTCTATGGAAACGACAGGATTCTCTTTTGGGATACGACAATCTCATTTCCGATCCACTAATCCTTCTTTACTGCATCCCTCACTCCCAAACATTGACGAATTCACACGGAAATTACGTCGCTATGAAATACGAGTACTATGTGTTCTAAGACATTTCCTTCTAAATCGAGTAACGTTTCTATGGAAACGACAGGATTTTCTTTTGGGATACGACAATCACATTTCCGATCCACTAATCCTTCTTTACTGCATCCCTCACTCCCAAACATTGACGAATTCACACGGAAATTGCGTCGCCATGAAATACGAGTACTATGTGTTCTAAGACATTTCCTTCTAAATCGAGTAACGCTTCTATGGAAACGACAGGATTTTCTTTTGGGATACGACAATCACATTTCCGATCCACTAATCCTTCTTTACTGCATCCCTCACTCCCAAACATTGACGAATTCACACGGAAATTGCGTCGCTATGAAGTACGAGTACTATGTGTTCTAAGACATTTCCTTCTAAATCGAGTAACGTTTCTATGGAAACGACAGGATTTTCTTTTGGGATACGACAATCTCATTTCCGATCCACTAATCCTTCTTTACTGCATCCCTCACTCCCACACATTGACGAATTCACACGGACATTCCGTAGCTGTGAAATACGAGTACTATGTGTTCTAAGACATTTCCTTCTAAATCGAGTAACGTTTCTATGGAAACGACAGGATATTCTTTTGGGATACGACAATCACATTTCCGATCCACTAATCGTTCTTTACTCCATCCCTCACTCCCACACATTGACGAATTCACACGGAAATTTCGTCGCTATGAAATACGAGTACTATGTGTTCTAAGACATTTCCTTCTAAATCGAGTAACGTTTCTATGGAAACGACAGGATTTTCTTTTGGGATACGACAATCACATTTCCGATCCACTAATCCTTCTTTACTGCATCCCTCACTCCCAAACATTGACGAATTCACACGGAAATTGCGTCGCCATGAAATACGAGTACTATGTGTTCTAAGACATTTCCTTCTAAATCGAGTAACGTTTCTATGGAAACGACAGCATTTTCTTTTGGGATACGACAATCACATTTCCGATCCACTAATCCTTCTTTACTGCATCCCTCACTCCCAAACATTGACGAATTCACACGGAAATTCCGTCGCTATGAAGTACGAGTACTATGTGTTCTAAGACTTTTCCTTCTAAATCGAGTAACGTTTCCATGGAAACGACAGGATTTTCTTTTGGGATACGACAATCTCATTTCCGATCCACTAATCCTTCTTTACTGCATCCCTCACGCCCACACATTGACGAACTCACACGGAAATTGCGTCGCTATGAAATACGAGTACTATGTGTTCTAAGACATTTCCTTCTAAATCGAGTAACGTTTCTATGGAAACGACAGGATTTTCTTTTGGGATACGACAATCACATTTCCGATCCACTAAACCTTCTTTACTGCATCCCTCACTCCCAAACATTGACGAATTCACACGGAAATTCTGTCGCTATGAAATACGAGTACTATGTGTGCTAAGACATTTCCTTCTAAATCGAGTAACGTTTCTATGGAAACGACAGGATTTTCTTTTGGGATACGACAATCTCATTTCCGATCCACTAATCCTTCTTTACTGCATCCCTCACGCCCACACATTGACGAACTCACACGGAAATTGCGTCGCTATGAAATACGAGTACTATGTGTTCTAAGACATTTCCTTCTAAATCGAGTAACGTTTCTATGGAAACGACAGGATTTTCTTTTGGGATACGACAATCTCATTTCCGATCCACTAATACTTCTTTACTGCATCCCTCACTCCCAAACATTGACGAATTCACACGGAAATTCTGTCGCTATGAAATACGAGTACTATGTGTTCAAAGACATTTCCTTCTAAATCGAGTAACGTTTCTATGGAAACGACAGGATTTTCTTTTGGGATACGACAATCACATTTCCGATCCACTAATCTTTCTTTACTGCATCCCTCACTCCCAAACATTGACGAATTCACACGGAAATTGCGTCGCCATGATATACGAGTACTATGTGTTCTAAGACATTTCCTTCTAAATCGAGTAACGTTTCTATGGAAACGACAGGATTTTCTTTTGGGATACGACAATCACATTTCCGATCCACTAATCCTTCTTTACTGCATCCCTCACTCCCAAACATTGACGAATTCACACGGAAATTCCGTCGCTATGAAGTACGAGTACTATGTGTTCTAAGACTTTTCCTTCTAAATCGAGTAACGTTTCCATGGAAACGACAGGATTTTCTTTTGGGATACGACAATCTCATTTCCGATCCACTAATCCTTCTTTACTGCATCCCTCACGCCCACACATTGACGAACTCACACGGAAATTGCGTCGCTATGAAATACGAGTACTATGTGTTCTAAGACATTTCCTTCTAAATCGAGTAACGTTTCTATGGAAACGACATGATTTTCTTTTGGGATACGACAATCACATTTTCTGATCCACTAATCCTTCTTTACTGCATCCCTCACTCCCACACATTGACGAATTCACACGGAAATTGCGTCGCTATGAAATACGAGTACTATGTGTTCTAAGACATTTCCTTCTAAATCGAGTAACGTTTCTATGGAAACGACAGGATTTTCTTTTGGGATACGACAATCTCATTTCCGATCAATTAATCCTTCTTTACTACATGCCTCACTCCCACACATTGACGAATTCACACGGAAATTGCGTCGCTATGAAAAACGAGTACTATTTGTTCTAAGACATTTCCTTCTAAATCGAGTAACGTTTCTATGGAAACGACAGGATTTTCTTTTGGGATACGACAATCACATTTCCGATCCACTAATCCTTCTTTACTGCATCCCTCACTCCCACACATTGACGAATTCACACGGAAATTGCGTCGCTATGAAACACGAGTACTATGTGTTCTAAGACATTTCCTTCTAAATCGAGTAACGTTTCTATGGAAACGACAGGATTTTCTTTTGGGATACGACAATCTCATTTCCGATCCACTAATCCTTCTTTCCTGCATCCCTCACTCGAACACATTGACGAATTCACACGGATATTCCGTCGCTGTGAAATACGAGTACTATGTGTTCTAAGATATTTTTTTCTAGATCGAGTAACGTTTCTATGGAAATGACAGGATTTTCTTTTGGGATACGACAATCACATTTCCGATCCACTAATCCTTCTTAACTGCATCCCTCACTCCCAAACATTGACGAATTCACACGGAAATTGCGTCCCTATGAAATACGAGTACTATGTGTTCTAAGACATTTCCTTCTAAATCGAGTAACGTTTCTATGGAAACGACAGGATTTTCTTTTGGGATACGACAACCACATTTTCTGATCCACTAATCCTTCTTTACTGCTTCCCTCACTCCCACACATTGACGAATTCACACGGAAATTGCGTCGCTATGAAATACGAGTACTATGTGTTCTAAGACATTTCCTTCTAAATCGAGTAACGTTTCTATGGAAACGACAGGATTTTCTTTTGGGATACGACAATCTCATTTCCGATCCACTAATCCTTCTTTACTGCATCCCTCACTCCCACACATTGACGAATTCACACGGAAATTGCGTCGCTATGAAATACGAGTGCTACGTGTTCTAAGACATTTCCTTCTAAATCGAGTAACGTTTCTATGGAAACGGCAGGATTTTCTTTTGGGATACGACAGTCACATTTCCGATCCACTAATCCTTCTTTACTGCATCCCTCACTCCCAAACATTGACGAATTCACACGGAAATTGCGTCGCTATGAATAAACGAGTACTATGTGTTCTAAGACATTTCCTTCTAAATCGAGTAACGTTTCTATGGAAACGACAGGATTTTCCTTTGGGATACGACAATCTCATTTCCGATCCACTAATCCTTCTTTACTGCATCCCTCACTCCCACATATTGACGAATTCACACGGAAATTGCGTCCCTATGAAATACGAGTACTATGTGTTCTAAGACATTTCCTTCTAAATCGAGTAACGTTTCTATGGAAACGACAGGATTTTCTTTTGGGATACGACAATCTCATTTCCGATCCACTAATCCTTCTTTACTGCATCCCTCACGCCCACACATTGACGAACTCACACGGAAATTGCGTCGCTATGAAATATGAGTACTATGTGTTCTAAGACATTTCCTTCTAAATCGAGTAACGTTTCTATGGAAACGAAAGGATTTTCTTTTGGGATACGACAATCACATTTCCGATCCACTAATCCTTCTTCACTGCATCCCTCACTCCCAAACATTGACGAATTCACACGGAAATTCCGTCGCTATGAAATGCAAGTACTATGTGTTCTAAGACATTTCGTTCTAAATCGAGTAACGTTTCTATGGAAACGACAGGATTTTCTTTTGGGATACGACAATCACATTTCCGATCCACTAATCCTTCTTTACTGCATCCCTCACTAACACACATTGACGAATTCACACGGAAATTGCGTCGCTATGAAATACGAGTACTATGTGTTCTAAGACATTTCCTTCTAAATCGAGTAACGTTTCTATGGAAACGACAGGATTTTCCTTTGGGATACGACAATCTCATTCCGATCCACTAATCCTTCTTTAATGCATCCCTCACTCCCACACATTGACGAATTCACACGGAAATTCCGTCCCTATGAAATACGAGTACTATGTGTTCTAAGACATTTCCTTCTAAATCGAGTAACGTTTCTATGGAAACTACAGGATTTTCTTTTGGGATACGACAATCACATTTCCGATGCACTAATCCTTCTTTACTGCATCCCTCACTCCCAAACATTGACGAATTCACACGGAAATTGCGTCGCTATGAAATACGAGTACTATGTGTTCTAAGACATTTCCTTCTAAATCGAGTAACGTTTCTATGGAAACGACAGGATTTTCTTTTGGGATACGGCAATCAAATTTCCGATCCACTAATCCTTCTTTACTGCATCCCTCACTCCCAAACATTGACGAATTCACACGGAAATTCCGTCGCTATGAAATACGAGTACTACGTGTTCTAAGACATTTCCTTCTAAATCGAGTAACGTTTCTATGGAAACGACAGGATTTTCTTTTGGGATACGACAATCTCATTTCCGATCCACTAATCCTTCTTTACTGCATCCCTCACTCCCACACATTGACGAATTCACACGGAAATTGCGTCGCTATGAAATACGAGAACTATGTGTTCTAAGACATTTCCTTCTAAATCGAGTAACGTTTCTATGGAAACGACAGGATTTTCTTTTGGGATACGACAATCTCATTTCCAATCCACTAATCCTTCTTTACTGCATACCTCACTCCCACACATTGACGAATTCACACGGAAATTGCGTCGCTATGAAATACGAGTACTATGAGTTCTAAGACATTTCCTTCTAAATCGAGTAACGTTTCTATGGTAACGACAGGATTTTTTTTGGGATACGACAATCACATTTCCGATCCACTAATCCATCTTTACTGCATCCCTCACTCCCACACATTGACGAATTCACACGGAAATTCCGTCGCTATGAAATACGAGTACTACGTGTTCTAAGACATTTCCTTCTAAATCGAGTTACGTTTCTATGGAAACGACAGGATTCTCTTTTGGGATACGACAATCTCATTTCCGATCCACTAATCCTTCTTTACTGCATCCCTCACGCCAACACATTGACGAACTCACACGGAAATTGCGTCGCTATGAAATAGGAGTACTATGTGTTCTAAGACATTTCCTTCTGAATCGAGTAACGTTTCTATGGAAACGACAGGATTTTCTTTTGGGATACGACAATCACATTTCCGATCCACTAAACCTTCTTTACTGCATCCCTCACTCCCAAACATTGACGAATTCACACGGAAATTCCGTCGCTATGAAATACGAGTACTATGTGTTCTAAGACATTTCCTTTTAAATCGAGTAACGTTTCTATGGAAACGACAGGATTTTCTTTTGGGATACGACAATCACATTTTCTGATCCACTAATCCTTCTTTACTGCATCCCTCACTCCCACACATTAAAGATTTCACACGGAAATTGCGTCGCTATGAAATACGAGTACTATGTGTTCTAAGACATTTCCTTCTAAATCGAGTAACGTTTCTATGGAAACGACAGGATTTTCTTTTGGGATACGACAATCTCATTTCCGATCCACTAATCCTCCTTTACTGCATCCCTCACTCCCACACATTGACGAATTCACACGGAAATTGCGTCGCTATGAAAAACGAGTACTATGTGGTCTAAGACATTTCCTTCTAAATCGAGTAACCTTTCTATGGAAACGACAAGATTTTCTTTTGGGATACGACAATCACATTTCCGATCCACTAATCCTTCTTTACTGCATCCCTCACTCCCACACATTGACGAATTCACACGGAAATTGCGTTGCTATGAAATACGAGTACTATGTGTTCTAAGACATTTCCTTCTAAATCGAGTAACGTTTCTATGGAAACGACAGGATTTTATTTTGGGATACGACAATCTTATTTCCGATCCACTAATCCTTCTTTACTGCATCCCTCACTCCCACACATTGACGAATTCAGACGGAAATTGCGTCGCTGTGAAATACGAGTACTATGTGTTCTAAGACATTTCCTTCTAAATCGAGTAACGTATCTATGGAAACGACATGATTTTCTTTTGGGATACGACAATCTCATTTCCGATCCACTAATCCTTCTTTACTGCATCCCTCACTCCCACACATTGACGAATTCACACGGATATTCCGTCGCTGTGAAATACGAGTACTATGTGTTCTAAGACATTTCCTTCTAAATCGAGTAACGTTTCTATGGAAATGACAGGATTTTCTTTTGGGATACGACAATCACATTTCCGATCCACTAATCCTTCTTTACTGCATCCCTCACTCCCAAACATTGACGAATTCACACGGAAATTGCGATGCTATGAAATACGAGTACTATGTGTTCTAAGACATTTCCTTCTAAATCGAGTAACGTTTCTATGGAAACGACAGGATTTTCTTTTGGGATACGACAATCACATTTTCTGATCCACTAATCCTTCTTTACTGCTTCCCTCACTCCCACACATTGACGAATTCACACGGAAATTGCGTCGCTATGAAATACGAGTACTATGTGTTCTAAGACATTTCCTTCTAAATCGAGTAACGTTTCTATGGAAACGACAGGATTTTCTTTTGGGATACGACAAACTCATTTCCGATCCACTAATCCTTCTTTACTGCATCCCTCACTCCCACACATTGACGAATTCACACGGAAATTGCGTCGCTATGAAATACGAGTGCTACGTGTTCTAAGACATTTCCTTCTAAATCGAGTAACGTTTCTATGGAAACGGCAGGATTTTCCTTTTGGGATACGACAGTCACATTTCCGATCCACTAATCCTTCTTTACTGCATCCCTCACTCCCACACATTGACGATTTCAGACGGAAATTGCGTCGCTATGAAATACGAGTACTATGTGTTCTAAGACATTTCCTTCTAAATCGAGTAACATTTCTATGGAAACGACAGGATTTTCTTTTGGGATACGACAATCTCATTTCCGATCCACTAATCCTTCTTTACTGCATCCCTCACTCCCACACATTGACGAATTCACACGGAAATTCCGTCGCTGTTAAATACGAGTACTATGCTTTCTAAGACATTTCCTTCTAAATCGAGTAACGTTTCTATGGAAACGACAGGATTTTCTTTTGGGATACGACAATCACATTTCCGATCCACTAATCGTTCTTTACTGCATCCCTCACTCCCAAACATTGACGAATTCACACGGAAATTGCGTCCCTATGAATAAACGAGTACTATGTGTTCTAAGACATTTCCTTCTAAATCGAGTAACGTTTCTATGGAAACGACAGGATTTTCCTTTGGGATACGACAATCTCATTTCCGATCCACTAATCCTTCTTTACTGCATCCCTCACTCCCACATATTGACGAATTCACACGGAAATTGCGTCCCAATGAAATACGAGTACTATGTGTTCTAAGACATTTCCTTCTAAATCGAGTAACGTTTCTATGGAAACGACAGGATTTTCTTTTGGGATACGACAATCTCATTTCCGATCCACTAATCCATCTTTACTGCATCCCTCACGCCCACACATTGACGAACTCACACGGAAATTGCGTCGCTATGAAATATGAGTACTATGTGTTCTAAGACATTTCCTTCTAAATAGAGTAACGTTTCTATGGAAACGAAAGGATTTTCTTTTGCTATACGACAATCACATTTCCGATCCACTAATCCTTCTTTACTGCATCCCTCACTCCCAAACATTGACGAATTCACACGGAAATTCCGTCGCTATGAAATGCAAGTACTATGTGTTCTAAGACATTTCGTTCTAAATCGAGTAACGTTTCTATGGAAACGACAGGATTTTCTTTTGGGATACGACAATCACATTTCCGATCCACTAATCCTTCTTTACTGCATCCCTCACTAACACACATTGACGAATTCACACGGAAATTGCGTCGTTATGAAATACGAGTACTATGTGTTCTAAGACATTTCCTTCTAAATCGAGTAACGTTTCTATGGAAACGACAGGGTTTTCCTTTGGGATACGACAATCTCATTCCGATCCACTAATCCTTCTTTAATGCATCCCTCACTCCCACACATTGACGAATTCACACGGAAATTGCGTCCCTATGAAATACGAGTACTATGTGTTCTAAGACATTTCCTTCTAAATCGAGTAACGTTTCTATGGAAACTACAGGATTTTCTTTTGGGATACGACAATCACATTTCCGATCCACTAATCCTTCATTACTGCATCCCTCACTCCCAAACATTGACGAATTCACACGGAAATTGCGTCGCTATGAAATACGAGTACTATGTGTTCTAAGACATTTCCTTCTAAATCGAGTAACGTTTCTATGGAAACGACAGGATTTTCTTTTGGGATACGGCAATCAAATTTCCGATCCACTAATCCTTCTTTACTGCATCCCTCACTCCCAACATTGACGAATTCACACGGAAATTCCGTCGCTATGAAATACGAGTACTATGTGTTCTATGACATTTCCTTCTAAATCGAGTAACGTTTCTATGGAAACGACAGGATTTTCTTTTGGGATACGACAATCTCATTTCCGATCCACTAATCCTTCTTTACTGCATCCCTCACTCCCACACATTGACGAATTCACACGGAAATTGCGTCGCTATGAAATACGAGAACTATGTGTTCTAAGACATTTCCTTCTAAATCGAGTAACGTTTCTATGGAAACGACAGGATTTTCTTTTGGGAGACGACAATCTCATTTCCAATCCACTAATCCTTCTTTACTGCATACCTCACTCCCACACATTGAAGAATTCACACGGAAATTGCGTCGCTATGAAATACGAGTACTATGTGTTCTAAGACATTTCCTTCTAAATCGAGTAACGTTTCTATGGTAACGACAGGATTGTTTTTGGGATACGACAATCACATTTCCGATCCACTAATCCTTCTTTACTGCATCCCTCACTCCCACACATTGACGAATTCACACGGAAATTCCGTCGCTATGAAATACGAGTACTACGTGTTCTAAGACATTTCCTTCTAAATCGAGTTACGTTTCTATGGAAACGACAGGATTCTCTTTTGGGATACGACAATCTCATTTCCGATCCACTAATCCTTCTTTACTGCATCCCTCACGCCCACACATTGACGAACTCACACGGAAATTGCGTCGCTATGAAATAGGAGTACTATGTGTTCTAAGACATTTCCTTCTAAATCGAGTAACGTTTCTATGGAAACGACAGGATTTTCTTTTGGGATACGACAATCACATTTCCGATCCACTAAACCTTCTTTACTGCATCCCTCACTCCCAAACATTGACGAATTCACACGGAAATTCCGTCGCTATGAAATACGAGTACTATGTGTTCTAAGACATTTCCTTCTAAATCGAGTAACGTTTCTATGGAAACGACAGGAATTTCTTTTGGGATACGACAATCACATTTCCGATCCACTAATCCTTCTTTACTGCATCCCTCACTAACACACATTGACGAATTCACACGGACATTGCGTCGCTATGAAATACGAGTACTATGTGTTCTAAGACATTTCCTTCTAAATCGAGTAACGTTTCTATGGAAACGACAGGATTTTCTTTTGGGATACGACAATCTCATTTCCGATCCACTAATCCTCCTTTACTGCATCCCTCACTCCAACACATTGACGAATTCACACGGAAATTGCGTCGCTATGAAAAACGAGTACTATGTGGTCTAAGACATTTCCTTCTAAATCGAGTAACCTTTCTATGGAAACGACAGGATTTTCTTTTTGGATACGACAATCACATTTCCGATCCACTAATCCTTCTTTACTGCATCCCTCACTCCCACACATTGACGAATTCACACGGAAATTGCGTTGCTATGAAATACGAGGACTATGTGTTCTAAGACATTTCCTTCTAAATCGAGTAACGTTTCTATGGAAACGACAGGATTTTATTTTGGGATACGACAATCTCATTTCCGATCCACTAATCCTTCTTTACTGCATCCCTCACTCCCACACATTGACGAATTCAGACGGAAATTGCGTCGCTGTGAAATACGAGTACTATGTGTTCTAAGACATTTCCTTCTAAATCGAGTAACGTATCTATGGAAACGACATGATTTTCTTTTGGGATACGACAATCTCATTTCCGATCCACTAATCCTTCTTTACTGCATGCCTCACTCCCACACATTGACGAATTCACACGGATATTCCGTCGCTGTGAAATACGAGTACTATGTGTTCTAAGACATTTCCTTCTAAATCGAGTAACGTTTCTATGGAAATGACAGGATTTTCTTTTGGGATACGACAATCACATTTCCGATCCACTAATCCTTCTTTACTGCATCCCTCACTCCCAAACATTGACGAATTCACACGGAAATTGCGATGCTATGAAATACGAGTACTATGTGTTCTAAGACATTTCCTTCTAAATCGAGTAACGTTTCTATGGAAACGACAGGATTTTCTTTTGGGATACGACAATCACATTTTCTGATCCACTAATCCTTCTTTACTGCATCCCTCACTCCCACACATTGACGAATTCACACGGAAATTGCGTCGCTATGAAATACGAGTGCTACGTGTTCTAAGACATTTCCTTCTAAATCGAGTAACGTTTCTATGGATACGGCAGGATTTTCCTTTTGGGATACGACAGTCACATTTCCGATCCACTAATCCTTCTTTACTGCATCCCTCACTCCCACACATTGACGATTTCAGACGGAAATTGCGTCGCTATGAAATACGAGTACTATGTGTTCTAAGACATTTCCTTCTAAATCGAGTAACATTTCTATGGAAACGACAGGATTTTCTTTTGGGATACGACAATCTCATTTCCGATCCACTAATCCTTCTTTACTGCATCCCTCACTCCCACACATTGACGAATTCACACGGAAATTCCGTCGCTGTGAAATACGAGTACTATGCTTTCTAAGACATTTCCTTCTAAATCGAGTAACGTTTCTATGGAAACGACAGGATTTTCTTTTGGGATACGACAATCACATTTCCGATCCACTAATCGTTCTTTACTGCATCCCTCACTCCCAAACATTGACGAATTCACACGGAAATTGCGTCCCTATGAATAAACGAGTACTATGTGTTCTAAGACATTTCCTTCTAAATCGAGTAACGTTTCTATGGAAACGACAGGATTTTCCTTTGGGATACGACAATCTCATTTCCGATCCACTAATCCATCTTTACTGCACCCCTCACGCCCACACATTGACGAACTCACACGGAAATTGCGTCGCTATGAAATATGAGTACTATGTGTTCTAAGACATTTCCTTCTAAATAGAGTAACGTTTCTATGGAAACGAAAGGATTTTCTTTTGCTATACGACAATCACATTTCCGATCCACTAATCCTTCTTTACTGCATCCCTCACTCCCAAACATTGACGAATTCACACGGAAATTCCGTCGCTATGAAATGCAAGTACTATGTGTTCTAAGACATTTCGTTCTAAATCGAGTAACGTTTCTATGGAAACGACAGGATTTTCTTTTGGGATACGACAATCACATTTCCGATCCACTAATCCTTCTTTACTGCATCCCTCACTAACACACATTGACGAATTCACACGGAAATTGCGTCGTTATGAAATACGAGTACTATGTGTTCTAAGACATTTCCTTCTAAATCGAGTAACGTTTCTATATAAACGACAGGGTTTTCCTTTGGGATACGACAATCTCATTCCGATCCACTAATCCTTCTTTAATGCATCCCTCACTCCCACACATTGACGAATTCACACGGAAATTGCGTCCCTATGAAATACGAGTACTATGTGTTCTAAGACATTTCCTTCTAAATCGAGTAACGTTTCTATGGAAACTACAGGATTTTCTTTTGGGATACGACAATCACATTTCCGATCCACTAATCCTTCTTTACTGCATCCCTCACTCCCAAACATTGACGAATTCACACGGAAATTGCGTCGCTATGAAATACGAGTACTATGTGTTCTAAGACATTTCCTTCTAAATCGAGTAACGTTTCTATGGAAACGACAGGATTTTCTTTTGGGATACGGCAATCAAATTTCCGATCCACTAATCCTTCTTTACTGCATCCCTCACTCCCAAACATTGACGAATTCACACGGAAATTCCGTCGCTATGAAATACGAGTACTATGTGTTCTATGACATTTCCTTCTAAATCGAGTAACGTTTCTATGGAAACGACAGGATTTTCTTTTGGGATACGACAATCTCATTTCCGATCCACTAATCCTTCTTTACTGCATCCCTCACTCCCACACATTGACGAATTCACACGGAAATTGCGTCGCTATGAAATACGAGAACTATGTGTTCTAAGACATTTCCTTCTAAATCGAGTAACGTTTCTATGGAAACGACAGGATTTTCTTTTGGGATACGACAATCTCATTTCCAATCCACTAATCCTTCTTTACTGCATACCTCACTCCCACACATTGAAGAATTCACACGGAAATTGCGTCGCTATGAAATACGAGTACTATGTGTTCTAAGACATTTCCTTCTAAATCGAGTAACGTTTCTATGGTAACGACAGGATTGTTTTTGGGATACGACAATCACATTTCCGATCCACTAATCCTTCTTTACTGCATCCCTCACTCCCACACATTGACGAATTCACACGGAAATTCCGTCGCTATGAAATACGAGTACTACGTGTTCTAAGACATTTCCTTCTAAATCGAGTTACGTTTCTATGGAAACGACAGGATTCTCTTTTGGGATACGACAATCTCATTTCCGATCCACTAATCCTTCTTTACTGCATCCCTCACGCCCACACATTGACGAACTCACACGGAAATTGCGTCGCTATGAAATAGGAGTACTATGTGTTCTAAGACATTTCCTTCTAAATCGAGTAACGTTTCTATGGAAACGACAGGATTTTCTTTTGGGATACGACAATCACATTTCCGATCCACTAAACCTTCTTTACTGCATCCCTCACTCCCAAACATTGACGAATTCACACGGAAATTCCGTCGCTATGAAATACGAGTACTATGTGTTCTAAGACATTTCCTTCTAAATCGAGTAACGTTTCTATGGAAACGACAGGAATTTCTTTTGGGATACGACAATCACATTTCCGATCCACTAATCCTTCTTTACTGCATCCCTCACTAACACACATTGACGAATTCACACGGACATTGCGTCGCTATGAAATACGAGTACTATGTGTTCTAAGACATTTCCTTCTAAATCGAGTAACGTTTCTATGGAAACGACAGGGTTTTCTTTTGGGATACGACAATCTCATTTCCGATCCACTAATCCTCCTTTACTGCATCCCTCACTCCCACACATTGACGAATTCACACGGAAATTGCGTCGCTATGAAAAACGAGTACTATGTGGTCTAAGACATTTCCTTCTAAATCGAGTAACCTTTCTATGGAAACGACAGGATTTTCTTTTGGGATACGACAATCACATTTCCGATCCACTAATCCTTCTTTACTGCATCCCTCACTCCCACACATTGACGAATTCACACGGAAATTGCGTTGCTATGAAATACGAGTACTATGTGTTCTAAGACATTTCCTTCTAAATCGAGTAACGTTTCTATGGAAACGACAGGATTTTATTTTGGGATACGACAATCTCATTTCCGAACCACTAATCCTTCTTTACTGCATCCCTCACTCCCACACATTGACGAATTCAGACGGAAATTGCGTCGCTGTGAAATACGAGTACTATGTGTTCTGAGACATTTCCTTCTAAATCGAGTAACGTATCTATGGAAACGACATGATTTTCTTTTGGGATACGACAATCTCATTTCCGATCCACTAATCCTTCTTTACTGCATCCCTCACTCCCACACATTGACGAATTCACACGGATATTCCGTCGCTGTGAAATACGAGTACTATGTGTTCTAAGACATTTCCTTCTAAATCGAGTAACGTATCTATGGAAATGACAGGATTTTCTTTTGGGATACGACAATCACATTTCCGATCCACTAATCCTTCTTTACTGCATCCCTCACTCCCAAACATTGACGAATTCACACGGAAATTGCGATGCTATGAAATACGAGTACTATGTGTTCTAAGACATTTCCTTCTAAATCGAGTAACGTTTCTATGGAAACGACAGGATTTTCTTTTGGGATACGACAATCACATTTTCTGATCCACTAATCCTTCTTTACTGCTTCCCTCACTCCCACACATTGACGAATTCACACGGAAATTGCGTCGCTATGAAATACGAGTACTATGTGTTCTAAGACATTTCCTTCTAAATCGAGTAACGTTTCTATGGAAACGACAGGATTTTCTTTTGGGATACGACAATCTCATTTCCGATCCACTAATCCTTCTTTACTGCATCCCTCACGCCCACACATTGACGAATTCACACGGAAATTGCGTCGCTATGAAATACGAGTGCTACGTGTTCTAAGACATTTCCTTCTAAATCGAGTAACGTTTCTATGGAAACGGCAGGATTTTCTTTTGGGATACGACAGTCACATTTCCGATCCACTAATCCTTCTTTACTGCATCCCTCACTCCCACACATTGACGATTTCACACGGAAATTGCGTCGCTATGAAATACGAGTACTATGTGTTCTAAGACATTTCCTTCTAAATCGAGTAACATTTCTATGGAAACGACAGGATTTTCTTTTGGGATACGACAATCTCATTTCCGATCCACTAATCCTTCTTTACTGCATCCCTCACTCCCACACATTGACGAATTCACACGGAAATTCCGTCGCTGTGAAATACGAGTACTATGCTTTCTAAGACATTTCCTTCTAAATCGAGTAACGTTTCTATGGAAACGACAGGATTTTCTTTTGGGATACGACAATCACATTTCCGATCCACTAATCGTTCTTTACTGCATCCCTCACTCCCAAACATTGACGAATTCACACGGAAATTGCGTCCCTATGAATAAACGAGTACTATGTGTTCTAAGACATTTCCTTCTAAATCGAGTAACGTTTCTATGGAAACGACAGGATTTTCCTTTGGGATACGACAATCTCATTTCCGATCCACTAATCCTTCTTTACTGCATCCCTCACTCCCACATATTGACGAATTCACACGGAAATTGCGTCCCAATGAAATACGAGTACTATGTGTTCTAAGACATTTCCTTCTAAATCGAGTAACGTTTCTATGGAAACGACAGGATTTTCTTTTGGGATACGACAATCTCATTTCCGATCCACTAATCCATCTTTATTGCATCCCTCACGCCCACACATTGACGAACTCACACGGAAATTGCGTCGCTATGAAATATGAGTACTATGTGTTCTAAGACATTTCCTTCTAAATAGAGTAACGTTTCTATGGAAACGAAAGGATTTTCTTTTGCTATACGACAATCACATTTCCGATCCACTAATCCTTCTTTACTGCATCCCTCACTCCCAAACATTGACGAATTCACACGGAAATTCCGTCGCTATGAAATGCAAGTACTGTGTGTTCTAAGACATTTCGTTCTAAATCGAGTAACGTTTCTATGGAAACGACAGGATTTTCTTTTGGGATACGACAATCACATTTCCGATCCACTAATCCTTCTTTACTGCATCCCTCACTAACACACATTGACGAATTCACACGGAAATTGCGTCGTTATGAAATACGAGTACTATGTGTTCTAAGACATTTCCTTCTAAATCGAGTAACGTTTCTATGGAAACGACAGGGTTTTCCTTTGGGATACGACAATCTCATTCCGATCCACTAATCCTTCTTTAATGCATCCCTCACTCCCACACATTGACGAATTCACACGGAAATTGCGTCCCTATGAAATACGAGTACTATGTGTTCTAAGACATTTCCTTCTAAATCGAGTAACGTTTCTATGGAAACTACAGGATTATCTTTTGGGATACGACAATCACATTTCCGATCCACTAATCCTTCTTTACTGCATCCCTCACTCCCAAACATTGACGAATTCACACGGAAATTGCGTCGCTATGAAATACGAGTACTATGTGTTCTAAGACATTTCCTTCTAAATCGAGTAACGTTTCTATGGAAACGACAGGATTTTCTTTTGGGATACGGCAATCAAATTTCCGATCCACTAATCCTTCTTTACTGCATCCCTCACTCCCAAACATTGACGAATTCACACGGAAATTCCGTCGCTATGAAATACGAGTACTATGTGTTCTATGACATTTCCTTCTAAAATCGAGTAACGTTTCTATGGAAACGACAGGATTTTCTTTTGGGATACGACAATCTCATTTCCGATCCACTAATCCTTCTTTACTGCATCCCTCACTCCCACACATTGACGAATTCACACGGAAATTGCGTCGCTATGAAATACGAGAACTATGTGTTCTAAGACATTTCCTTCTAAATCGAGTAACGTTTCTATGGAAACGACAGGATTTTCTTTTGGGATACGACAATCTCATTTCCAATCCACTAATCCTTCTTTACTGCATACCTCACTCCCACACATTGAAGAATTCACACGGAAATTGCGTCGCTATGAAATACGAGTACTATGTGTTCTAAGACATTTCCTTCTAAATCGAGTAACGTTTCTATGGAAACGACAGGATTCTCTTTTGGGATACGACAATCTCATTTCCGATCCACTAATCCTTCTTCACTGCATCCCTCACGCCCACACATTGACGAACTCACACGGAAATTGCGTCGCTATGAAATAGGAGTACTATGTGTTCTAAGACATTTCCTTCTAAATCGAGTAACGTTTCTATGGAAACGACAGGATTTTCTTTTGGGATACGACAATCACATTTCCGATCCACTAAACCTTCTTTACTGCATCCCTCACTCCCAAACATTGACGAATTCACACGGAAATTCCGTCGCTATGAAATACGAGTACTATGTGTTCTAAGACATTTCCTTCTAAATCGAGTAACGTTTCTATGGAAACGACAGGATTTTCTTTTGGGATACGACAATCACATTTCCGATCCACTAATCCTTCTTTACTGCATCCCTCACTAACACACATTGACGAATTCACACGGACATTGCGTCGCTATGAAATACGAGTACTATGTGTTCTAAGACATTTCCTTCTAAATCGAGTAACGTTTCTATGGAAACGACAGGATTTTCCTTTGGGATACGACAATCTCATTTCCGATCCACTAATCCTTCTTTACTGCATCCCTCACTCCCACACATTGACGAATTCACACGGAAATTGCGTCCCTATGAAATACGAGTACTATCTGTTCTAAGACATTTCATTCTAAATCGAGTAACGTTTCTATGGAAACGACAGGATTTTCCTTTGGGATACGACAATCACATTTCCGATCCACTAATCCTTCTTTATTGCATCCCTCACTCCCAAACATTGACGAATTCACACGGAAATTGCGTCGCTATGAAATACGAGTACTATGTGTTCTAAGACATTTCCTTTTAAATCGAGTAACGTTTCTATGGAAACGACAGGATTTTCTTTTGGGATACGACAATCACATTTTCTGATCCACTAATCCTTCTTTACTGCATCCCTCACTCCCACACATTAAAGATTTCACACGGAAATTGCGTCGCTATGAAATACGAGTACTATGTGTTCTAAGACATTTCCTTCTAAATCGAGTAACGTTTCTATGGAAACGACAGGATTTTCTTTTGGAATACGACAATCTCATTTCCGATCCACTAATCCTCCTTTACTGCATCCCTCACTCCCACACATTGACGAATTCACACGGAAATTGCGTCGCTATGAAAAACGAGTACTATGTGGGCTAAGACATTTCCTTCTAAATCGAGTAACGTTTCTATGGAAACGACAGGATTTTCTTTTGGGATACGACAATCACATTTCCGATCCACTAATCCTTCTTTACTGCATCCCTCACTCCCACACATTGACGAATTCACACGGAAATTGCGTCGCTATGAAATACGAGTACTATGTGTTCTAAGACATTTCCTTCTAAATCGAGTAACGTTTCTATGGATACGACAGGATTTTATTTTGGGATACGACAATCTCATTTCCGGTCCACTAATCCTTCTTTACTGCATCCCTCACTCCCACACATTGACGAATTCACACGGAAATTCCGTCGCTGTGAAATACGAGTACTATGTGTTCTAAGACATTTCCTTCTAAATCGAGTAACGTTTCTATGCAAACGACAGGATTTTCTTTTGGGATACGACAATCACATTTCCGATCCACTAATCCTTCTTTACTGCATCCCTCACTCCCACACATTGACGAATACACACAGAATTTCAGTCGCTATGAAATACGAGTACTATGTGTTCTAAGACATTTCCTTCTAAATCGAGCAACGTTTCTATGGAAACGACAGGATTTTCTTTTGGGATACGACAATCTCATTTCCGATTCACTAATCCTTCTTTACTGCATCCCTCACACCCACACACTGACGAATTCACACGGAAATTCCGTCGCTATGAAATACGAGTACTATGTGTTCTAAGACATTTCCTTCTAAATCGAGCAACGTTTCTATGGAAACGACAGGATTTTCTTTTGGGATACGACAATCTCATTTCCGATCCACTAGTCCTTCTTTACTGCATCCCTCACTCCCAAACATTGACGAATTCACACGGAAATTGCGTCGCTATGAAATACGAGTACTATGTGTTCTAAGACATTTCCTTCTAAATCGAGTAACGTTTCTATGGAAACGACAGGATTTTCTTTTGGGATAAGACAATCTCATTTCCGAACCACTAATCCTTCTTTACTGCATCCCTCACACCCCCCCATTGACGAATTCACACGGAAATTGCGTCGCTATGAAATGCGAGTACTATGGGTTCTATGACTTCTCCTTCTAAATCGAGTAACGTTTCTATGGAAACGACAGGATTTTCTTTTGGGATACGACAATCTCATTTCCGATCCACTAATCCTCCTTTACTGCATCCCTCACTCCCAAACATTGACGAATTCACCCGGAAATTCCGTCGCTATGAAATACGAGTACTATGTGTTCTAAGACATTTCCTTTTAAATCGAGTAACGTTTCTATGGAAACGACACGATTTTCTTTTGGGATACGACAATCACATTTCCGATCCACTAATCCTTCTTTACTGCATCCCTCACTCCCACACATTGACGAATTCACACGGAAATTGCGTCCCTATGAAATACGAGTACTATGTGTTCTAAGACATTTCCTTCTAAATCGAGTAACGTTTCTATGGAAACGACAGGATTTTCTTTTGGGATACGACAATCACATTTCCGATCCACTAATCCTTCTTTACTGCATCCCTCACTCCCAAACATTGACGAATTCACACGGAAATTGCGTCGCTATGAAATACGAGTACTATGTGTTCTAAGACATTTCCTTCTAAATCGAGTAACGTTTCTATGGAAACGACAGGATTTTCTTTTGGGATACGACAATCACATTTTCTGATCCACTAATCCTTCTTTACTGCATCCCTCACTCCCACACATTGACGAATTCACACGGAAATTGCGTCGCTATGAAAAACGAGTACTATGTGTTCTAGGACATTTCCTTTTAAATCGAGTAACGTTTCTATGGAAACGACAGGATTTTCTTTTGGGATACGACAATCTCATTTCCGATCCACTAATCCTTGTTTACTGCATCCCTCACTCCCACACATTGGGGAATTCACACGGAAATTGCGTCGCTATGAAATACGAGTACTATGTGTTCTAAGACGTTTTGCTTCTAAATCGAGTAACGTTTCTATGGAAACGACAGGATTTTCTTTTGGGATACGACAATCTCATTTCCGATGCACTAATCCTTCTTTACTGCATCCCTCACTCCCACGCATTGACGAATTCACACGGAAATTGCGTCGGTATGAAATGCGAGTACTATGGGTTCTATGACTTCTCCTTCTAAATCGAGTAACGTTTCTATGGAAACGACAGGATTTTCTTTTGGGAAGCGACAATCACTTTTCCGATCCACTAATCCTTCTTTACTGCATCCCTCACTCCCAAACATTGACGAATTAACCCGGAAATTCCGTCGCTATGAAATACGAGTACTATGTGTTCTAAGACATTTCCTTTTAAATCGAGTAACGTTTCTATGGAAACGACAGGATTTTCTTTTGGGATACGACAATCTCATTTCCGATCCACTAATCCTTCTTTACTGCATCCCTCACTCCCACACATTGACGAATTCACACGGAAATTGCGTCGCTATGAAATACGAGTACTATGTGTTCCAAGACGTTTCCTTCTAAATCGTGTAACGTTTCTATGGAAACGACAGGATTTTCTTTTGGGATACGACAATCTCATTTTTGATCCACTAATCCTTCTTTACTGCATCCCTCACTCCCACACATTGACGAATTCACACGGAAATTGCGACGCTATGAAATACGAGTACTATGTGTTCTAAGACATTTCCTTCTAAATCGAGTAACGTTTCTATGGAAACGACAGGATTTTCTTTTGGGATACGACAATCACATTTCCGATCCACTAATCCTTCTTTACTGCATCCCTCACACCCAAACATTGACGAATTCACACGGAAATTGCGTCGCTATGAAATACGAGTACTATGTGTTCTAAGACATTTCCTTCTAAATCGAGTAACGTTTATATGGAAACGACAGGATTTTCTTTTGGGATACGACAAGCACATTTTCTGATCCACTAATCCTTCTTTACTGCATCCCTCACTTCCACACATTGACGAATTCACACGGAAATTGCGTCGCTATGAAATACGAGTACTATGTGTACTAAGACATTTCCTTCTAAATCGAGTAACGTTTCTATGGAAACGACAGGATTTTCTTTTGGGATACGACAATCACATTTCCGATCCACTAATCCTTCTTTACTGCATCCCTCACTCCCAAACATTGACGAATTCACACGGAAATTGCGTCGCTATGAAATACGAGTACTATGTGTTCTAAGACATTTCCTTTTAAATCGAGTAACGTTTCTATGGAAACGACACGATTTTCTTTTGGGATACGACAATCACATTTCCGATCCACTAATCCTTCTTTACTGCATCCCTCACTCCCACACATTCACGATTTCACACGGAAATTGCGTCCCTATGAAATACGAGTACTATGTGTTCTAAGACATTTCCTTCTAAATCGAGTAACGTTTCTATGGAAACGACAGGATTTTCTTTTGGGATACGACAATCACATTTCCGATCCACTAATCCTTCTTTACTGCATCCCTCACTCCCAAACATTGACGAATTCACACGGAAATTGCGTCGCTATGAAATACGAGTACTATGTGTTCTAAGACATTTCCTTCTAAATCAAGTAACGTTTCTATGGAAACGACAGGATTTTCTTTTGGGATACGACAATCACATTTTCTGATCCACTAATCCTTCTTTACTGCATCCCTCACTCCCACACATTGACGAATTCACACGGAAATTGCGTCGCTAAGAAATACGAGTACTATGTGTTCTAAGACATTTCCTTCTAAATCGAGTAACGTTTCTATGGAAACGACAGGATTTTCTTTTGGGATACGACAATCTCATTTCCGATCCACTAATCCTTCTTTACTGCATCCCTCACTCCCACACATTGACGAATTCACACGGAAATTGCGTCGCTATGAAAAACGAGTACTATGTGTTCTAAGACATTTCCTTTTAAATCGAGTAACGTTTCTATGGAAACGACAGGATTTTCTTTTGGGATACGACAATCTCATTTCCGATCCACTAATCCTTCTTTACTGCATCCCTCACTCCCACACATTGGCGAATTCACACGGAAATTGCGTCGCTATGAAATACGAGTACTATGTGTTCTAAGACGTTTTCTTCTAAATCGAGTAACGTTTCTATGGGAACGACAGGATTTTCTTTTGGGATACGACAATCTCATTTCCGATGCACTAATCCTTCTTTACTGCATCCCTCACTCCCACGCATTGACGAATTCACACGGAAATTGCGTCGGTATGAAATGCGAGTACTATGGGTTCTATGACTTCTCCTTCTAAATCGAGTAACGTTTCTATGGAAACGACAGGATTTTCTTTTGGGAAGCGACAATCACTTTTCCGATCCACTAATCCTTCTTTACTGCATCCCTCACTCCCAAACATTGTCGAATTAACCCGGAAATTCCGTCGCTATGAAATACGAGTACTATGTGTTCTAAGACATTTCCTTTTAAATCGAGTAACGTTTCTATGGAAACGACAGGATTTTCTTTTGGGATACGACAATCTCATTTCCGATCCACTAATCCTTCTTTACTGCATCCCTCACTCCCACACATTGACGAATTCACCCGGAAATTGCGTCGCTATGAAATACGAGTACTATGTGTTCCAAGACGTTTCCTTCTAAATCGAGTAACGTTTCTATGGAAACGAGAGGATTTTCTTTTGGGATACGACAATCTCATTTTTGATCCACTAATCCTTCTTTACTGCATCCCTCACTCCCACACATTGACGAGTTCACACGGAAATTGCGTCGCTATGAAATACGAGTACTATGTGTTCTAAGACATTTCCTTCTAAATCGAGTAACGTTTCTATGGAAACGACAGGATTTTCTTTTGGGATACGACAAGCACATTTTCTGATCCACTAATCCTTCTTTACTGCATCCCTCACTCCCACACATTGACGAATTCACACGGAAATTGCGTCGCTATGAAATACGAGTACTATGTGTACTAAGACATTACCTTCTAAATCGAGTAACGTTTCTATGGGAACGACAGGATTTTCTTTTGGGATACGACAATCACATTTTCTGATCCACTAATCCTTCTTTACTGCATCCCTCACTCCCACACATTGAAGAATTCACACGGAAATTGCGTCGCTATGAAATACGAGTACTATGTGTTCTAAGACATTTCCTTCTAAATCGAGTAACGTTTCTATGGAAACGACAGGATTTTCTTTTGCGATACGACAATCTCATTTCAGATCCACTAATCCTTCTTTACTGCATCCCTCACTCCCAAACATTGACGAATTCACACGGAAATTGCGTCGCTAAGAAAAACGAGTACTATGTGTTCTAAGACATTTCCTTCTAAATCAAGTAACGTTTCTATGGAAACGACAGGATTTTCTTTTGGGATACGACAATCACATTTCCGATCCACTAATCCTTCTTTACAGCATCCTTCACACCCCCCCCCCCCCATTGACGAATTCACACGGAAATTGCGTCAGTATGAAATGCGAGTACTATGGGTTCTATGACTTCTCCTTCTAAATCGAGTAACGTTTCTATGGAAACGACAGGATTTTCTTTTGGGAAACGACAATCACTTTTCCGATCCACTAATCCTTCTTTACTGCATCCCTCACTCCCAAACATAGACGAATTAACCCGGAAATTCCGTCGCTACGAAATACGAGTACTATGTGTTCTAAGACATTTCCTTTTAAATCGAGTAACGTTTCTATGGAAACGACAGGATTTTCTTAAGGGATACGACAATCACATTTCCGATCCACTAATCCTTCTTTACTGCATCCCTCACTCCCACACATTGACGAATTCACACGGAAATTGCGTCGCTATGAAATACGAGTACTATGTGTTCTAAGACGTTTCCTTCTAAATCGAGTAACGTTTCTATAGAAACGACAGGATTTTCTTTTGGGATACGACAATCTCATTTCCGATCCACTAATCCTTCTTTACTGCATCCCTCACTCCCACACATTGACGAATTCACACGGAAATTACGTCGCTATGAAATACGAGTACTATGTGTTCTAAGACATTTCCTTCTATATCGAGTAACGTTTCTATGGAAACGACACGATTTTCTTTTGGGATACGACAATCACATTTCCGATCCACTAATCCTTCTATACTGCATCCCTCACTCCCACACATTGACGAATTTACACGGAAATTGCGTCCCTATGAAATACGAGTACTATGTGTTCTAAGACATTTCCTTCTAAATCGAGTAACGTTTCTATGGAAACGACAGGATTTCTTTTGGGATACGACAATCACATTTCCGATCCACTATTCCTTCTTTACTGCATCCCTCACTCCCAAACATTGACGAATTCACACGGAAATTGCGTCGCTATGAAATACGAGTACTATGTGATCTAAGACATTTCCTTCTAAATCGAGTAACGTTTCTATGGAAACGACAGGATTTTCTTTTGGGATACGACAATCACATTTTCTGATCCACTAATCCTTCTTTACTGCATCCCTCACTCCCACACATTGACGAATTCACACGGAAATTGCGTCGCTATGAAATACGAGTACTATGTGTTCTAAGACATTTCCTTCTAAATCGAGTAACGTTTCTATGGAAACGACAGGATTTTCTTTTGGGATACGACAATCTCATTTCCGATCAACTAATCCTTCTTTACTGCATCCCTCACACCCACACATTGACGAATTCACACGGAAATTGCGTCGCTATGAAAAACGAGTTCTATGTGTTCTAAGACATTTCCTTCTAAATCAAGTAACGTCACTATGGAAACGACAGGATTTTCTTTTGGGATACGACAATCACATTTCCGATCCACTAATCCTTCTTTACTGCATCCCTCACTCCCACACATTGACGAATTCACACGGAAATTGCGTCGCTATGAAATACGAGTACTATGTGTTCTAAGACATTTCCTTCTAAATCGAGTAACGTTTCTATGGAAAAGACAGGATTTTCTTTTGGGATACGACAATCTCATTTCCGATCCACTAATCGTTCTTTACTGCATCCCTCACTCCCACCCATTGACGAATTCACACGGAAATTCCGTCGCTGTGAAATACGAGTACTATGTGTTCTAAGACATGTCCTTCTAAATCGAGTAACGTTTCCATGGAAACGACAGGATTTTCTTTTGGGATACGACAATCACATTTCCGATCCACTAATCCTTCTTTACTGCATCCCTCACTCCCAAACATTGACGAACTCACAATGAAATTGCGTCGCTATGAAATACGAGTACTATGTGTTCTAAGACATTTCCTTCTAAATCGAGTGACGTTTCTATGGACACGACAGGATTTTCTTTTGGGATACGACAATCACATTTCCGATCCACTAATCCTTCTTTACTGCATCCCTCACTCCCACACATTGACGAATTCACACGGGAAATGCGTCGCTATGAAATACGTATACTATGTGTTCTAAGTCATTTCCCTCTAAATCGAGTAACGTTTCTATGGAAACGACAGGATTTTCTTTTGGGATACGACAATCTCATTTCCGATTCACTAATCCTTCTTTACTGCATCCCTCACTCCCACACACTGAGGAGTTCACACGGAAAGTCCGTCGCTATGAAATACGAGTACTATGTGTTCTAAGACATTTCCTTCTAAATCGAGTAACGTTTCTATGGAAACGACAGGATTTTCTTTTGGGATACGACAATCTCATTTCCGAACCACTAATCCTTCTTTACTGCATCCCTCACACCCCCCCATTGACGAATTCACACGGAAATTGCTTCGCTATGAAATGCGAGTACTATGGTTTCTATGACTTCTCCTTCTAAATCGAGTAACGTTTCTATGGAAACGACAGGATTTTCTTTTGGAATACGACAATCACTTTTCCGATCCAATAATCCTTCTTTACTGCATCCCTCACTCCCAAACATTGACGAATTCACCCGGAAATTCCGTCGCTATGATATACGAGTACTATGTGTTCTAAGACATTTCCTTCTAAATCGTGTAACGTTTCTATGGAAACGACAGGATTTTCTTTTGGGATACGACAATCTCATTTCCGAACCACTAATCCTTCTTTACTGCTTCCCTCACACCCCCCCCCCCCATTGACGAATTCACACGGAAATTGCGTCGCTATTAAATGCGAGTACTATGGGTTCTATGACTTCTCCTTCTAAATCGAGTAACGTTTCTATGGAAACGACAGGATTTTCTTTTGGGATACGACAATCACTTTTCCGATCCACTAATCCTTCTTTACTGCATCCCTCACTCCTAAACATTGACGAATTCACCCGGAAATTCCGTCGCAATGAAATACGAGTACTATGTGTTTTAAGACATTTCCTTTTAAATCGAGTTACGTTTCTATGGAAACGACAGGATTTTCTTTTGGGATACGACAATCACATTTCCGATCCACTAATCCTTCTTTACTGCATCCCTCACTCCCACACATTGACGAATTCACACGGAAATTGCGTCGCTATGAAACACGAGTACTATGTGTTCTAAGACGTTTCCTTCTAAATCGAGTAACGTTTCTATGGAAACGACAGGATTTTCTTTTGGGATACGACAATCTCATTTCCGATCCACTAATCCTTCTTTACTGCATCCCTCACTCCCACACATTGACGAATTCACACGGAAATTGCGTCGCTATGAAATACGAGTACTATGTGTTCTAAGACATTTCCTTCTATATCGAGTAACGTTTCTATGGAAACGACAGGATTTTCTTTTGGGATACGACAATCACATTTCCGATCCACTACTCCTTCTTTACTGCATCCCTCACTCCCACACATTGACGAATTCACACGGAAATTGCGTCCCTATGAAATACGAGTACTATGCGTTCTAAGCCATTTCCTTCTAAATCGAGTAACGTTTCTATGGAAACGACAGGATTTTCTTTTGGGATACGACAATCACATTTCCGATCCACTAATCCCTCTTTACTGCATCCCTCACTCCCAAACATTGACGAATTCACACGGAAATTGCGTCGCTATGAAATACGAGTACTATGTGTTCAAAGACATTTCCTTCTAAGTCGAGTAACGTTTCTATGGAAACGACAGGATTTTCTTTTGGGATACGACAATCACATTTTCTGATCCACTAATCCTTCTTTACTGCATCCCTCACTCCCGCACATTGACGAATTCACACGGAAATTGCGTCGCTATGAAATACGAGTACTATGTGTTCTAAGACATTTCCTTCTAAATCGAGTAACGTTTCTATGGAAACGACAGGATTTTCTTTTGGGAAACGACAATCTCATTTCCGATCCACTAATCCTTCCTTACTGCATCCCTCACTCCCACACATTGACGAATTCACACGGAAATTGCGTCGCTATGAAATACGAGTACTATGTGTTCTAAGACATTTCCTTCTAAATCGAGTAACGTTTCTATGGAAACGACAGGATTTTCTTTTGGGATACGACAATCTCATTTCCGATCCACTAATCCTTCTTTACTGCATCCCTCACTCCCACACATTGACGAATTCACACGGAAATTCCGTCGCTGTGAAATACGAGTACTATGTGTTCTAAGACATTTCCTTCTAAATCGAGTAACGTTTCTATGGAAACGACAGGATTTTCTTTTGGGATACGACAATCAAATTTCCGATCCACTAATCCTTGTTTACTGCATCCCTCACTCCCACACATTGACGAATTCACACGGAATTTCAGTCGCTATGAAATACGAGTACTATGTGTTCCAAGACATTTCCTTCTAAATCGAGCAACGTTTCTATGGAAACGACACGATTTTCTTTTGGGATACGACAATTTCTTTTCCGATCCACTAATCCTTTTTTACTGCATCCCTCACTCCCAAACATTGACGAATTCACACGGAAATTGCGTCGCTATGAAATGCGAGTACTATGGTTTTTATGACTTCTCCTTCTAATTCGAGTAACGTTTCTATGGAAACGACAGGATTTTCTTTTGGGATACGACAATCACTTTTCCGATCCACTAATCCTTCTTTACTGCATCCCTCACTCCCAAACATTGACGAATTCACCCGGAAATTCCGTCGCTATGATATACGAGTACTATGTGTTCTAAGACATTTCCTTTTAAATCGAGTAACGTTTCTATGGAAACGACAGGATTTTCTTTTGGGATAAGACAATCTCATTTCCGATCCACTAATCCTTCTTTACTGCATCCCTCACTCCCACACATTGACGAATTCACACGGAACTTGCGTCGCTATGAAATACGAGTACTATGTGTTCTAAGACATTTCCTTCTAAATCGAGTAACGTCTCTATGGAAACGACAGGATTTTCTTTTGGGATACGACAATCTCATTTCCGATCCACTAATCCTTCTTTACTGCATCCCTCACTCCCACACATTGACGAATTCACACGGAAATTCCGTAGCTGTGAAATACGAGTACTATGTGTTCTAAGATATTTCCTTCTAAATCGAGTAACGTTTCTATGGAAACGACAGGATTTTCTTTTGGGATACGACAATCACATTTCCGATCCACTAATCCTTCTTTACTGCAATCCCTCACTCCCACACATTGACGAATTCACACGGAATTTCAGTCGCTATGAAATACGAGTACTATGTGTGCTAAGACATTTCCTTCTAAATCGAGCAACGTTTCTATGGAAACGACAGGATTTTCTTTTGGGATACGACAATCTCATTTCCGATCCACTAATCCTTCTTTACTGCATCCCTCACTTCCACACATTGACCAATTCACACGGAACTTGCGTCGCTATGAAATACGAGTACTATGTGTTCTAAGACATTTCCTTCTAAATCGAGTAACGTTTCTATGGAAACGACAGGATTTTCTTTTGGGATACGACAATCGCATTACCGATCCACTAATCCCTCTTTACTGCATCCCTCACTCCCACACATTGACGAATTCAGACGGAAATTCCGTCGCTGTGAAATACGAGTACTATGTGTTCTAAGACATTTCCTTCTAAATCGAGTAACGTTTCTATGGAAACGACAGGATTTTCTTTTGGGATACGACAATCTCATTTCCGATCCACTAATCCTTCTTTACTGCATCCCTCACACCCACACATTGACAAATTCACACGGAAATTGCGTCGCAATGAAATACGAGTACTATGTGTTCTAAGACGTTTCCTTCTAAATCGAGTAACGTTTCTATGGAAACGACAGGATTTTCTTTTGGGATACGACAATCTCATTTCCGATCCACTAATCCTTCTTTACTGCATCCCTCACTCCCACACATTGACGAATTCACACGGAAATTGCGTCCCTATGAAATACGAGTACTATGTGTTCTAAGACATTTCCTTCTAAATCGAATAACGTTTCTATGGAAACGACAGGATTTTCTTTTGGGATACGACAATCACATTTCTGATCCACTAATCCTTCATTACTGCATCCCTCACTCCCACACATTGACGAATTCACACGGAAATTGCGTCGCTATGAAATACGAGTACTATGTGTTCTAAGACATTTCCTTCTAAATCGAGTAACGTTTCTATGGAAACGACAGGATTTTCTTTTGGGATACGACAATCTCATTTCCGATCCACTAATCCTTTTTTACTGCATCCCTCACTCCCACACATTGACGAATTCACACGGAAATTCCGTCGCTGTGAAATACGAGTACTATGTGTTCCAAGACATTTCCTTCTAAATCGAGCAACGTTTCTATGGAAACGACACGATTTTCTTTTGGGATACGACAATTTCATTTCCGATCCACTAATCCTTCTTTACAGCATCCCTCACTCCCAAACATTGACGAATTCACACGGAAATTGCGTCGCTATGAAATACGAGTACTATGTGTTCTAAGACATTTCCTTCTAAATCGAGTGACGTTTCGATGGAAACGACAGGATTTTCTTTTGGGATACGACAATCACATTTCCGATCCACTAATCCTTCTTTACTGCATCCCTCACTCCCACACATTGACGAATGCACACGGGAAATGCGTCGCTATGAAATACGAGTACTATGTGTTCTAAGACATTTCCTTCTAAATCGAGTAACGTTTCTATGGAAACGACAGGAATTTCTTTTGGGATACGACAATCACATTTAAGATCCACTAATCCTTCTTTACTGCATCCCTCACTCCCAAACATTGACGAATTCACACGGAACTTACGTCGCTATGAAATACGAGTACTATGTGTTCTAAGACATTTCCTTCTAAATCGAGTAACGTTTCTATGGAAACGACAGGATTTTCTTTTGGGATACGACAATCTCATTTCCGAACCACTAATCCTTCTTTACTGCATCCCTCACTCCCACACATTGACGAATTCAGACGGAAATTCCGTCGCTGTGAAATACGAGTACTATGTGTTCTAAGACATTTCCTTCTAAATCGAGTAACGTTTCTATGGAAACGACAGGATTTTCTTTTGGGATACGACAATCTCATTTCCGATCCACTAATCCTTCTTTACTGCATCCCTCACTCCCACACATTGACGAATTCACACGGAAATTGCGTCGCTATGAAATACGAGTACTGTGTGTTCTAAGACGTTTGCTTCTAAATCGAGTAACGTTTCTATGGAAACGACAGGATTTTCTTTTGAGATACGACAATCTCACTTCCGATCCACAAATCCTTCTTTACTGCATCCCTCACTCCCACACATTGACGAATTCACACGGAAATTGCGTCCCTATTAAATACGAGTACTATGTGTTCTAAGACATTTCCTTCTAAATCGAGTAACGTTTCTATGGAAACGACAGGAATTTCTTTTGGGATACGACAATCACATTTAAGATCCACTAATCCTTCTTTACTGCATCCCTCACTCCCAAACATTGACGAATTCACACGGACCTTACGTCGCTATGAAATACGAGTACTATGTGTTCTAAGACATTTCCTTCTAAATCGAGTAACGTTTCTATGGAAACGACAGGATTTTCTTTTGGGATACGACAATCTCATTTCCGAACCACTAATCCTTCTTTACTGCATCCCTCACTCCCACACATTGACGAATTCAGACGGAAATTCCGTCGCTGTGAAATACGAGTACTATGTGTTCTAAGACATTTCCTTCTAAATCGAGTAACGTTTCTATGGAAACGACAGGATTTTCTTTTGGGATACGACAATCTCATTTCCGATCCACTAATCCTTCTTTACTGCATCCCTCACTCCCACACATTGACAAATTCACACGGAAATTGCGTCGCTATGAAATACGAGTACTATGTGTTCTAAGACGTTTCCTTCTAAATCGAGTAACGTTTCTATGGAAACGACAGGATTTTCTTTTGGGATACGACAATCTCATTTCCGATCCACTAATCCTTCTTTACTGCATCCCTCACTCCCACACATTGACGAATTCACACGGAAATTGCGTCCCTATGAAATACGAGTACTATGTGTTGTAAGACATTTCCTTCTAAATCGAATAACGTTTCTATGGAAACGACAGGATTTTCTTTTGGGATACGACAATCTCATTTCCGAACCACTAATCCTTCTTTACTGCATCCCTCACACCCCCCCATTGACGAATTCACACGGAAATTGCGTCGCTATGAAATGCGAGTACTATGGTTTTTATGACTTCTCCTTCTAAATCGAGTAACGTTTCTATGGAAACGACAGGATTTTCTTTTGGGATACGACAATCTCATTTCCGATCCACTAATCCTTCTTTACTGCATCCCTCACTCCCACACATTGACGAATTCACACGGAAATTCCGTCGCTGTGAAATACGAGTACTATGTGTTCTAAGACATTTCCTTCTAAATCGAGTAACGTTTCTATGGAAACGACAGGATTTTCTTTTGGGATACGACAATCAAATTTCCGATCCACTAATCCTTGTTTACTGCATCCCTCACTCCCACACATTGACGAATTCACACGGAATTTCAGTCGCTATGAAATACGAGTACTATGTGTTCCAAGACATTTCCTTCTAAATCGAGCAACGTTTCTATGGAAACGACACGATTTTCTTTTGGGATACGACAATTTCTTTTCCGATCCACTAATCCTTTTTTACTGCATCCCTCACTCCCAAACATTGACGAATTCACACGGAAATTGCGTCGCTATGAAATGCGAGTACTATGGTTTTTATGACTTCTCCTTCTAAATCGAGTAACGTTTCTATGGAAACGACAGGATTTTCTTTTGGGATACGACAATCACTTTTCCGATCCACTAATCCTTCTTTACTGCATCCCTCACTCCCAAACATTGACGAATTCACCCGGAAATTCCGTCGCTATGATATACGAGTACTATGTGTTCTAAGACATTTCCTTTTAAATCGAGTAACGTTTCTATGGAAACGACAGGATTTTCTTTTGGGATAAGACAATCTCATTTCCGATCCACTAATCCTTCTTTACTGCATCCCTCACTCCCACACATTGACGAATTCACACGGAACTTGCGTCGCTATGAAATACGAGTACTATGTGTTCTAAGACATTTCCTTCTAAATCGAGTAACGTCTCTATGGAAACGACAGGATTTTCTTTTGGGATACGACAATCTCATTTCCGATCCACTAATCCTTCTTTACTGCATCCCTCACTCCCACACATTGACGAATTCACACGGAAATTCCGTAGCTGTGAAATACGAGTACTATGTGTTCTAAGATATTTCCTTCTAAATCGAGTAACGTTTCTATGGAAACGACAGGATTTTCTTTTGGGATACGACAATCACATTTCCGATCCACTAATCCTTCTTTACTGCATCCCTCACTCCCACACATTGACGAATTCACACGGAATTTCAGTCGCTATGAAATACGAGTACTATGTGTGCTAAGACATTTCCTTCTAAATCGAGCAACGTTTCTATGGAAACGACAGGATTTTCTTTTGGGATACGACAATCTCATTTCCGATCCACTAATCCTTCTTTACTGCATCCCTCACTTCCACACATTGACCAATTCACACGGAACTTGCGTCGCTATGAAATACGAGTACTATGTGTTCTAAGACATTTCCTTCTAAATCGAGTAACGTTTCTATGGAAACGACAGGATTTTCTTTTGGGATACGACAATCGCATTTCCGATCCACTAATCCCTCTTTACTGCATCCCTCACTCCCACACATTGACGAATTCAGACGGAAATTCCGTCGCTGTGAAATACGAGTACTATGTGTTCTAAGACATTTCCTTCTAAATCGAGTAACGTTTCTATGGAAACGACAGGATTTTCTTTTGGGATACGACAATCTCATTTCCGATCCACTAATCCTTCTTTACTGCATCCCTCACACCCACACATTGACAAATTCACACGGAAATTGCGTCGCAATGAAATACGAGTACTATGTGTTCTAAGACGTTTCCTTCTAAATCGAGTAACGTTTCTATGGAAACGACAGGATTTTCTTTTGGGATACGACAATCTCATTTCCGATCCACTAATCCTTCTTTACTGCATCCCTCACTCCCACACATTGACGAATTCACACGGAAATTGCGTCCCTATGAAATACGAGTACTATGTGTTCTAAGACATTTCCTTCTAAATCGAATAACGTTTCTATGGAAACGACAGGATTTTCTTTTGGGATACGACAATCACATTTCCGATCCACTAATCCTTCATTACTGCATCCCTCACTCCCACACATTGACGAATTCACACGGAAATTGCGTCGCTATGAAATACGAGTACTATGTGTTCTAAGACATTTCCTTCTAAATCGAGTAACGTTTCTATGGAAACGACAGGATTTTCTTTTGGGATACGACAATCTCATTTCCGATCCACTAATCCTTTTTTACTGCATCCCTCACTCCCACACATTGACGAATTCACACGGAAATTCCGTCGCTGTGAAATACGAGTACTATGTGTTCCAAGACATTTCCTTCTAAATCGAGCAACGTTTCTATGGAAACGACACGATTTTCTTTTGGGATACGACAATTTCATTTCCGATCCACTAATCCTTCTTTACAGCATGCCTCACTCCCAAACATTGACGAATTCACACGGAAATTGCGTCGCTATGAAATACGAGTACTATGTGTTCTAAGACATTTCCTTCTAAATCGAGTGACGTTTCGATGGAAACGACAGGATTTTCTTTTGGGATACGACAATCACATTTCCGATCCACTAATCCTTCTTTACTGCATCCCTCACTCCCACACATTGACGAATGCACACGGGAAATGCGTCGCTATGAAATACGAGTACTATGTGTTCTAAGACATTACCTTCTAAATCGAGTAACGTTTCTATGGAAACGACAGGAATTTCTTTTGGGATACGACAATCACATTTAAGATCCACTAATCCTTCTTTACTGCATCCCTCACTCCCAAACATTGACGAATTCACACGGAACTTACGTCGCTATGAAATACGAGTACTATGTGTTCTAAGACATTTCCTTCTAAATCGAGTAACGTTTCTATGGAAACGACAGGATTTTCTTTTGGGATACGACAATCTCATTTCTGAACCACTAATCCTTCTTTACTGCATCCCTCACTCCCACACATTGACGAATTCAGACGGAAATTCCGTCGCTGTGAAATACGAGTACTATGTGTTCTAAGACATTTCCTTCTAAATCGAGTAACGTTTCTATGGAAACGACAGGATTTTCTTTTGGGATACGACAATCTCATTTCCGATCCACTAATCCTTCTTTACTGCATCCCTCACTCCCACACATTGACGAATTCACACGGAAATTGCGTCGCTATGAAATACGAGTACTGTGTGTTCTAAGACGTTTGCTTCTAAATCGAGTAACGTTTCTATGGAAACGACAGGATTTTCTTTTGAGATACGACAATCTCACTTCCGATCCACAAATCCTTCTTTACTGCATCCCTCACTCCCACACATTGACGAATTCACACGGAAATTGCGTCCCTATTAAATACGAGTACTATGTGTTCTAAGACATTTCCTTCTAAATCGAGTAACGTTTCTATGGAAACGACAGGAATTTCTTTTGGGATACGACAATCACATTTAAGATCCACTAATCCTTCTTTACTGCATCCCTCACTCCCAAACATTGACGAATTCACACGGAACTTACGTCGCTATGAAATACGAGTACTATGTGTTCTAAGACATTTCCTTCTAAATCGAGTAACGTTTCTATGGAAACGACAGGATTTTCTTTTGGGATACGACAATCTCATTTCCGAACCACTAATCCTTCTTTACTGCATCCCTCACTCCCACACATTGACGAATTCAGACGGAAATTCCGTCGCTGTGAAATACGAGTACTATGTGTTCTAAGACATTTCCTTCTAAATCGAGTAACGTTTCTATGGAAACGACAGGATTTTCTTTTGGGATACGACAATCTCATTTCCGATCCACTAATCCTTCTTTACTGCATCCCTCACTCCCACACATTGACAAATTCACACGGAAATTGCGTCGCTATGAAATACGAGTACTATGTGTTCTAAGACGTTTCCTTCTAAATCGAGTAACGTTTCTATGGAAACGACAGGATTTTCTTTTGGGATACGACAATCTCATTTCCGATCCACTAATCCTTCTTTACTGCATCCCTCACTCCCACACATTGACGAATTCACACGGAAATTGCGTCCCTATGAAATACGAGTACTATGTGTTGTAAGACATTTCCTTCTAAATCGAATAACGTTTCTATGGAAACGACAGGATTTTCTTTTGGGATACGACAATCTCATTTCCGAACCACTAATCCTTCTTTACTGCATCCCTCACACCCCCCCATTGACGAATTCACACGGAAATTGCGTCGCTATGAAATGCGAGTACTATGGTTTTTATGACTTCTCCTTCTAAATCGAGTAACGTTTCTATGGAAACGACAGGATTTTCTTTTGGGATACGACAATCACTTTTCCGATCCACTAATCCTTCTTTACTGCATCCTTCACTCCCAAACATTGACGAATTCACCCGGAAATTCCGTCGCTATGATATACGAGTACTATGTGTTCTAAGACATTTCCTTTTAAATCGAGTAACGTTTCTATGGAAACGACAGGATTTTCTTTTGGGATACGACAATCTCATTTCCGATCCACTAATCCTTCTTTACTGCATCCCTCACTCCCACACATTGACGAATTCACACGGAAATTGCGTCGCTATGAAATACGAGTACTGTGTGTTCTAAGACGTTTGCTTCTAAATCGAGTAACGTTTCTATGGAAACGACAGGATTTTCTTTTGAGATACGACAATCTCACTTCCGATCCACAAATCCTTCTTTACTGCATCCCTCACTCCCACACATTGACGAATTCACACGGAAATTGCGTCCCTATTAAATACGAGTACTATGTGTTCTAAGACATTTCCTTCTAAATCGAGTAACGTTTCTATGGAAACGACAGGAATTTCTTTTGGGATACGACAATCACATTTAAGATCCACTAATCCTTCTTTACTGCATCCCTCACTCCCAAACATTGACGAATTCACACGGAACTTACGTCGCTATGAAATACGAGTACTATGTGTTCTAAGACATTTCCTTCTAAATCGAGTAACGTTTCTATGGAAACGACAGGATTTTCTTTTGGGATACGACAATCTCATTTCCGAACCACTAATCCTTCTTTACTGCATCCCTCACTCCCACACATTGACGAATTCAGACGGAAATTCCGTCGCTGTGAAATACGAGTACTATGTGTTCTAAGACATTTCCTTCTAAATCGAGTAACGTTTCTATGGAAACGACAGGATTTTCTTTTGGGATACGACAATCTCATTTCCGATCCACTAATCCTTCTTTACTGCATCCCTCACTCCCACACATTGACAAATTCACACGGAAATTGCGTCGCTATGAAATACGAGTACTATGTGTTCTAAGACGTTTCCTTCTAAATCGAGTAACGTTTCTATGGAAACGACAGGATTTTCTTTTGGGATACGACAATCTCATTTCCGATCCACTAATCCTTCTTTACTGCATCCCTCACTCCCACACATTGACGAATTCACACGGAAATTGCGTCCCTATGAAATACGAGTACTATGTGTTCTAAGACATTTCCTTCTAAATCGAGTAACGTTTCTATGGAAACGACAGGATTTTCTTTTGGGATACGACAATCACATTTCCGATCCACTAATCCTTCTTTACTGCATCCCTCACTCCCAAACATTGACGAATTCACACGGAAATTACGTCGCTATGAAATACGAGTACTATGTGTTCTAAGACATTTCCTTCTAAATCGAGTGACGTTTCGATGGAAACGACAGGATTTTCTTTTGGGATACGACAATCTCATTTCCGATCCACTAATCCTTCTTTACTGCATCCCTCACTCCCACACATTGACGAATTCACACGGAAATTGCGTCGCTATGAAAAACGAATACTATGTGTTCTAAGACTTTTCCTTCTAAATCGAGTAACGTTTCTATGGAAACGACAGGATTTTCTTTTGGGATACGACAATCACATTTCCGATCCACTAATCCTTCATTACTGCATCCCTCACTCCCACACATTGACGAATTCACACGGAAATTGCGTCGCATTGAAATACGAGTACTATGTGTTCTAAGACATTTCCTTCTAAATCGAGTAACGTTTCTATGGAAACGACAGGACTTTCTTTTGGGATACGACAATCTCATTTCCGATTCACTAATCCTTCTTTACTGCATCCCTCACTCCCACACACTGACGAATTCACACGGAAAGTCCGTCGCTATGAAATACGAGTACTATGTGTTCTAAGACATTTCCTTCTAAATCGAGTAACGTTTCAATGGAAACGACAGGATTTTCTTTTGGGATACGACAATCTCATTTCCGAACCACTAATCCTTCTTTACTGCATCCCTTACACCCCCCCATTGACGAATTCACACGGAAATTGCGTCGCTATGAAATGCGAGTACTATGGTTTTTATGACTTCTCCTTCTAAATCGAGTAACGTTTCTATGGAAACGACAGGATTTTCTTTTGGGATACGACAATCACTTTTCCGATCCACTAATCCTTCTTTACTGCATCCCTCACACCCAAACATTGACGAATTCACCCGGAAATTCCGTCGCTATGATATACGAGTACTATGTGTTCTGAGACATTTCCTTTTAAATCGAGTAACGTTTCTATGGAAACGGCAGGATTTTCTTTTGGGATACGACAATCTCATTTCCGATCCACTAATCCTTCTTTACTGCATCCCTCACTCCCACACATTGACGAATTCACACGGAAATTGCGTCGCTATGAAATACGAGTACTGTGTGTTCTAAGACGTTTCCTTCTAAATCGAGTAACGTTTCTATGGAAACGACAGGATTTTCTTTTGAGATACGACAATCTCATTTCCGAACCACTAATCCTTCTTTACTGCATCCCTCACACCCCCCAATGACGAATTCACACGGAAATTGCGTCGCTATGAAATGCGAGTACTATGGCTTTTATGACTTCTCCTTCTAAATCGAGTAACGTTTCTATGGAAACGACAGGATTTTCTTTTGGGATACGACAATCACATTTCCGATCCACTAATCCTTCTTTACTGCATCCCTCACTCCCACACATTGACGAATTCACACGCAACTTGCGTCGCTATGAAATACGAGTACTACGTGTTCTAAGACATTTCCTTCTAAATCGAGTAACGTTTCTATGGAAACGACAGGATATTCTTTTGGGATACGACAATCTCATTTCCGATCCACTAATCCTTCTTTACTGCATCCCTCACTCCCACACATTGACGAATTCACACGGAAATTCTGTCGCTGTGAAATACGAGTACTATGTGTTCTAAGATATTTCCTTCTAAATCGAGTAACGTTTCTATGGAATCGACAGGATTTTCTTTTGGGATACGACAATCACATTTCCGATCCACTAATCCTTCTTTACTGCATCCCTCACTCCCACACATTGACGAATTCACACGGAATTTCAGTCGCTATGAAATACGAGTACTATGTGTTCTAAGACATTTCCTTCTAAATCGAGCAACGTTTCTATGGAAACGACAGGATTTTCTTTTGGGATACGACAATCTCATTTCCGATCCACTAATCCTTCTTTACTGCATCCCTCACTCCCACACATTGACCAATTCACACGGAACTTGCGTCGCTATGAAATACGAGTACTATGTGTTCTACGACATTTCCTTCTAAATCGAGTAACGTTTCTATGGAAACGACAGGATTTTCTTTTGGGATACGACAATCGCATTTCCGATCCACTAATCCTTCTTTACTGCATCCCTCACTCCCACACATTGACGAATTCAGACGGAAATTCCGTCGCTGTGAAATACGAGTACTATGTGTTCTAAGACATTTCCTTCTAAATCGAGTAACGTTTCTATGGAAACGACAGGATTTTCTTTTGGGATACGACAATCTCATTTCCGATCCACTAATCCTTCTTTACTGCATCCCTCACTCCCACACATTGACGAATTCACACGGAAATTGCGTCCCTATGAAATACGAGTACTATGTGTTCTAAGACATTTCCTTCTAAATCGAGTAACGTTTCTATGGAAACGACAGGATTTTCTTTTGGGATACGACAATCACATTTCCGATCCACTAATCCTTCTTTACTGCATCCCTCACTCCCAAACATTGACGAATTCACACGGAAATTACGTCGCTATGAAATACGGGTACTATGTGTTCTAAGACATTTCCTTCTAAATCGAGTAACGTTTCTATGGAAACGACAGGATTTTCTTTTGGGATACGACAATCACATTTCCGATCCACTAATCCTTCTTTACTGCATCCCTGACTCCCACACATTGACGAATTCACACGGGAAATGCGTCGCTATGAAATACGAGTACTATGTGTTCTAAGATATTTCCTTCTAAATCGAGTAACGTTTCTATGGAATCGGAAGGACATTCTTTTGGGATACGACAATCTCATTTCCGATTCACTAATCCTTCTTTACTGCATCCCTCACTCCCACACACTGACGAATTCACACGAAAAGTCCGTCGCTATGAAATACGAGTACTATGTGTTCTAAGACATTTCCTTCTAAATCGAGTAACGTTTCTATGGAAACGACAGGATTTTCTTTTGGGATACGACAATCACATTTCCGATCCACTAATCCTTCTTTACTGCATCCCTCACTCCCAAACATTGACAAATTCACACGGAAATTACGTAGCTATTAAATACGAGTACTATGTGTTCTAAGACATTTCCTTCTAAATCGAGTAACGTTTCTATGTAAACGACAGGATTTTCTTTTGGGATACGACAATCTCATTCCCGTACCACTAATCCTTCTTTACTGCAGCCCTCACACCCCCCCCCCCCCCCCCCATTGACGAATTCACACGGAATTTGCGTCGCTATGAAATGCGAGTACTATGGGTTCTATGACTTCTCCTTCTAAATCGAGTAACGTTTCTATGGAAACGACAGGATTTTCTTTTGGGATACGACAATCACTTTTCCGATCCACTAATCCTTCTTTACTGCATCCCTCACTCCCAAACATTGACGAATTCACCCAGAAATTCCGTCGCTATGAAATACGAGTACTATGTGTCCTAAGACATTTCCTTTTAAATCGAGTAACGTTTCTATGGAAACGACAGGATTTTCTTTTGGGATACGACAATCTCATTTCCGATCCACTAATCCTTCTCTACTGCATCCCTCACTCCCACACATTGACGAATTCACACGGAAATTGCGTCGCTATGAAATACGAGTACTATGTGTTCTAAGACGTTTCCTTCTAAATCGAGTAACGTTTCTATGGAAACGACAGGTTTTTCTTTTGGGATACGACAATCTCCTTTCCGATCCACTAATCCTTCTTTACTGCATCCCTCACTCCCACACATTGACGAATTCACACGGAAATTGCGTCCCTATGAAATACGAGTACTATGTGTTCTAAGACATTTCATTCTAAATCGAGTAACGTTTCTATGGAAACGACAGGATTTTCTTTTGGGATACGACAATCACATTTCCGATCCACTAATCCTTCTTTATTGCATCCCTCACTCCCAAACATTGACGAATTCACACGGAAATTACGTCGCTATTAAATACGAGTACTATGTGTTCTAAGACATTTCCTTCTAAATCGAGTAACGTTTCTATGTAAACGACAGGATTTTCTTTTGGGATACGACAATCTCATTTCCGTACCACTAATCCTTCTTTACTGCAGCCCTCACACCCCCCCCCCCCCCCCCCCATTGACGAATTCACACGGAATTTGCGTCGCTATGAAATGCGAGTACTATGGGTTCTATGACTTCTCCTCCTAAATCGAGTAACGTTTCTATGGAAACGACAGGATTTTCTTTTGGGATACGACAATCACTTTTCCGAACCACTAATCCTTCTTTACTGCATCCCTCACTCCCAAACACTGACGAATTCACCCGGAAATTCCGTCGCTATGAAATACGAGTACTATGTGTTCTAAGACATTTCTTCTAAATCGAGTAACGTTTCTATGGAAACGACAGGATTTTTTTTGGGATACGACAATCACATTTCCGATCCACTAATCCTTCTTTACTGCATCCCTCACTCCCAAACATTTTAGAATTCACACGGAAATTCCGACGCTATGAAATACGAGTACTATGTGTTCTAAGACATTTCCTTCTAAATCGAGTAACGTTTCTATTGAAACGACAGGATTTTCTTTTGGGATACGACAATCTCATTTCCGATCCACTAATCCTTCTTTACTGCATCCCTCACTCCCACACATTGACGAATTCACACGGAAATTGCGTCGCTATGAAATACGAGTACTATGTGTTCTAAGACATTTCCTTCTAAATCGAGTAACGTTTCTATGGAAACGACAGGATTTTCCTTTGGGATACGTCAATCACATTTCCGATCCACTAATCCTTCTTTACTGCATCCCTCACTCCCAAACATTGACGAATTCACACGGAAATTGCGTCGCTATGAAATACGAGTACTATGTGTTCTAAGACATTTCCTGCTAAATCGAGTAACGTTTCCATGGAAACGACAGGATTTTCTTTTGGGACACGACAATCACATTTCCGATCCACTAATCCTTCTTTACTGCATCCCTCACTCCCAAACATTGACGAATTCACACGGAAATTCCGTCGCTAAGAAATACGAGTACTATGTGTTCTGAGACATTTATTTCTAAATCGAGTAACGTTTCTATGGAAACGACAGGATTTTCTTTTGGGATACGACAATCACATTTCCGATCGACTAATCCTTCTTTACTGCATCCCTCACTCCCAAACATTGACGAATTCACACGGAAATTCCGTCGCTATGAAATACGAGTACTATGTGTTCCAAGACATTTCCTTCTAAATCGAGTAATGTTTCTGTGGAAACGACAGGATTTTCTTTTGGGATACGAGAATCTCATTTCTGATCCACTAATCCTTCTTTACTGCATCCCCCACTCCCACACATTGACGAACTCACACGGAAATTGCGTCGCTATGAAATACGAGTACTATGTGTTCTAAGACATTTCCTTCTAAATCGAGTAACGTTTCTATGGAAACGACAGGATTTTCTTTTGGGATACGACAATCACATTTCCGATCCACTAATCCTTCTTTACTGCATCCCTCACTCCCAAACATTGACGAATTCGCACGGAAATTCCGTCGCTATGAAATACAAGTACTATGTGTTCTAAGACAGTTCCTTCTAAATCGAGTAACGTTTCTATGGAAACGACAGGATTTTCTTTTGGGATACGACAATCACATTTCCGATTTACTAATCCTTCTTTACTGCATCCCTCACTCCCACACATTGACGAATTCACACGGAAATTGCGTCGCTATGAAATACGAGTACCATGTGTTCTAAGACATTTCCTTCTAAATCGAGTAACGTTTCTATGGAAACGACAGGATTTTCTTTTGGGATACGACAATCTCATTTCCGATCCACTAATCCTTCTTTACTGCATCCCTCACACCCACACATTGACGAATTCACACGGAAATTGCGTCGATATGAAATACGAGTACTATGTGTTCTAAGACATTTCTTCTAAATCGAGTAACGTTTCTATGGAAACGACAGGATTTTTTTTGGGATACGACAATCACATTTCCGATCCACTAATCCTTCTTTACTGCATCCCTCACTCCCAAACATTTTAGAATTCACACGGAAATTCCGACGCTATGAAATACGAGTACTATGTGTTCTAAGACATTTCCTTCTAAATCGAGTAACGTTTCTATGGAAACGACAGGATTTTCTTTTCGGATACGACAATCACATTTCCGATCCACTAATCCTTCTTTACTGCATCCCTCACTCCCAAACATTGACGAATTCACACGGAAATTAGGTCGCTATGAAATACGAGTACTATGTGTTCTAAGACATTTCCTTCTAAATCGAGTAACGTTTCTATGGAAACGACAGGATTTTCTTTTGGGATACGACAATCTCATTTCCGACCCACTAATCCTTCTTTACTGCATCCCTCACTCCCACACATTGACGAATTCACACGGATCTTGCGTCGCTCTGAAATACGAGAACTATGTGTTCTAAGACATTTCCTTCTAAATCGAGTAACGTTTCTATGGAAACGACAGGATTTTCTTTTGGGATACGACAATCTCATTTCCGATCCACTAATCCTTCTTTACTGCATCCATCACTCCCACACATTGACGAATTCACACGGAAATTGCGTCGCTATGAAATACGAGTACTATGTGTTCTAAGACATTTCCTTCTAAATCGAGTAACGTTTCTATGGAAACGACAGGATTTTTTTTTGGGATACGACAATCACATTTCCGATCCACTAATCCTTCTTTACTGCATCCCTCACTCCCAAACATTTTAGAATTCACACGGAAATTCCGTCGCTATGAAATACGAGTACTATGTGTTCTAAGACATTTCCTTCTAAATCGAGTAACGTTTCTATGGAAATGACAGGATTCTCTTTTGGGATACAACAATCTCATTTCCGATCCACTAATCCTTCTTTACTGCATCCCTCACTCCCAAACACAGACGAATTCACACGGAAATTACGTCGCTATGAAATACGAGTACTATGTGTTCTAAGACATTTCCTTCTAAATCGAGTAACGTTTCTATGGAAGCGACAGGATTTTCTTTTGGGATACGACAATCACATTTCCGATCCACTAATCGTTCTATACTGCATCCCTCACTCCCAAACATTGACGAATTCACACGGAAATTGCGTCGCTATGAAATACGAGTACTATGTGTTCTAAGACATTTCCTTCTAAATCGAGTAACGTTTCTATCGAAACGACAGGATTTTCTTTTGGGATAAGACAATCACATTTCCGATCCACTAATCCTTCTTTACTGCATCCCTCACTCCCAAACATTGACGAATTCACACGGAAATTCCGTCGCTATGAAATACGAGTACTATGTGTTCTAAGACATTTCCTTCTAAATCGAGTAACGTTTCTATGGAAACGACAGGATTTTCTTTTGGGATACGACAATCACATTTCCGATCCACTAATCCTTCTGTACTGCATCCCTCACTAACACACATTGACGAATTCACACGGAAATTGCGTCGCTATGAAATACGAGTACTATGTGTTCAAAGACATTTCCTTCGTAATCGAGTAACGTTTCTATGGAAACGACAGGATTTTCTTTTGGGATCCGACAATCTCATTTCCGATCCACTAATCCTTCTTTACTGCATCCCTCACGCCCACACATTGACGAACTCACACGGAAATTGCGTCGCTATGAAATACGAGTACGATGTGTTCTAAGACATTTCCTTCTAAATGGAGTAACGTTTCTATGGAAACGACAGGATTTTCCTTTGGGTTACGACAATCTCATTTCCGATCCACTAATCCTTCTTTACTGCATCCCTCACTCCCACACATTGACGAACTCACACGGAAATTGCGTCGCTATGAAATACGAGTACTATGTGTTCTAAGACATTTCCTTCTAAATCGAGTAACGTTTCTATGGAAACGACAGGATTTTCTTTTGGGATACGGCAATCACATTTCCGTTCCACTAATCCTTCTTTACTGCATCCCTCACTCCCACACATTGGCGAATTCACACGGAAATTGCGTCGCTATGAAATACGAGTACTATGTGTTCTAAGACATTTCCTTCTAAATCGAGTAACGTTTCTATGGAAACGACAGGATTTTCCTTTGGGTTACGACAATCTCATTTCCGATCCACTAATCCTTCTTTACTGCATCCCTCACTCCCACACATTGGCGAATTCACACGGAAATTCCGTCGCTATGAAATACGAGTACTATGTGTTCTAAGACATTTCCTTCTAAATCGAGTAACGTTTCTATGGAAACGACAGGATTTTCTTTTGGGATACGACAATCACATTTCCGATCCACTAATCCTTCTGTACTGCATCCCTCACTAACACACATTGACGAATTCACACGGAAATTGCGTCGCTATGAAATACGAGTACTATGTGTTCAAAGACATTTCCTTCGTAATCGAGTAACGTTTCTATGGAAACGACAGGATTTTCTTTTGGGATCCGACAATCTCATTTCCGATCCACTAATCCTTCTTTACTGCATCCCTCACGCCCACACATTGACGAACTCACACGGAAATTGCGTCGCTATGAAATACGAGTACGATGTGTTCTAAGACATTTCCTTCTAAATGGAGTAACGTTTCTATGGAAACGACAGGATTTTCCTTTGGGTTACGACAATCTCATTTCCGATCCACTAATCCTTCTTTACTGCATCCCTCACTCCCACACATTGACGAACTCACACGGAAATTGCGTCGCTATGAAATACGAGTACTATGTGTTCTAAGACATTTCCTTCTAAATCGAGTAACGTTTCTATGGAAACGACAGGATTTTCTTTTGGGATACGGCAATCACATTTCCGTTCCACTAATCCTTCTTTACTGCATCCCTCACTCCCACACATTGACGAACTCACACGGAAATTGCGTCGCTATGAATTACGAGTACTATGTGTTCTAAGACATTTCCTTCTAAATGGAGTAACGTTTCTATGGAAACGACAGGATTTTCCTTTGGGTTACGACAATCTCATTTCCGATCCACTAATCCTTCTTTACTGCATCCCTCACTCCCACACATTGGCGAATTCACACGGAAATTGCGTCGCTATGAAATACGAGTACTATGTGTTCTAAGACATTTCCTTCTAAATCGAGTAACGTTTCTATGGAAACGACAGGATTTTCTTTTGGGATACGGCAATCACATTTCCGTTCCACTAATCCTTCTTTACTGCATCCCTCACTCCCACACATTGGCGATTTCACACGGAAATTGCGTCGCTATGAAATACGAGTACTATGTGTTCTAAGACATTTCCTTCTAAATCGAGTAACGTTTCTATGGAAACGACAGGATTTTCTTTTGGGATACGACAATCACATTTCCGATCCACTAATCCTTCTTTACTGCATGCCTCACTCCCACACATTGACGATTTCACACGGAAATTGCGTCGCTATGAAATACGAGTACAATGTGTTCTAAGACATTTCCTTCTAAATCGAGTAACGTTTCTATGGAAACGACAGGATTTTCTTTTGGGATACGACAATCACATTTCCGATCCACTAATCCTTCTTTACTGCATCCCTCACTCCCACACATTGGCGAATTCACACGGAAATTCCGTCGCTATGAAATACGAGTACTATGTGTTCTAAGACATTTCCTTCTAAGTCGTGTAACGTTTCTATGGAAACGACAGGATTTTCCTTTAGGATACGATAATCACATTTCCGATCCACTAATCCCTCTTTACTGCATCCCTCACTCCCACACATTGACGAATTCACACGGAAATTGCGTCGCTATGAAATACGAGTACTATGTGTTCTAAGACATTTCCTTCTAAATCGAGTAACGTTTCTATGGAAACGACAGGATTTTCTTTTGGGATACGACAATCACATTTCCGATCCACTAATCCTTCTTTACTGCATGCCTCACTCCCACACATTGACGATTTCACACGGAAATTCCGTCGCTATGAAATACGAGTACTATGTGTTCTAAGACATTTCCTTCTTAATCGAGTAACGTTTCTATGGAAACGACAGGATTTTCTTTTGGGATACGACAATCTCATTTCCGATCCACTAATCCTTCTTTACTGCATCCCTCACACCCACACATTGACGAATTCACACGGAAATTGCGTCGCTATGAAATACGAGTACAATGTGTTCTAAGACATTTCCTTCTAAATCGAGTAACGTTTCTATGGAAACGACAGGATTTTCTTTTGGGATACGACAATCACATTTCCGATCCACTAATCCTTCTTTACTGCATCCCTCACTCCCACACATTGGCGAATTCACACGGAAATTCCGTCGCTATGAAATACGAGTACTATGTGTTCTAAGACATTTCCTTCTAAGTCGAGTAACGTTTCTATGGAAACGACAGGATTTTCCTTTAGGATACGATAATCACATTTCCGATCCACTAATCCTTCTTTACTGCATCCCTCACTCCCACACATTGACGAATTCACACGGAAATTGCGTCGCTATGAATTACGAGTACTATGTGTTCTAAGACATTTCCTTCTAAATCGAGTAACGTTTCTATGGAAACGACAGGATTTTCTTTTGGGATACGACAATCTCATTTCCGATCCACTAATCCTTCTTTACTGCATCCCTCACTCCCAAACATTGACGAATTCACACGGAAATTGCGTAGCTATAAAATACGAGTACTATGTGTTCTAAGACATTTCCTTCTAAATCGAATAACGTTTCTATGGAAACGACGGGATTTTCTTCTGGGATACGACAATCACATTTCCGATCCACTAATCCTTCTTTACTGCATCCCTCACTCCCACACATTGACGAATTCGCACGGAAATTCCGTCGCTATGAAATACGAGTACTATGTGTTCTAAGACATTTCCTTCTAAATCGAGTAACGTTTCTATGGAAACGACAGGATTTTCTTTTGGGATACGACAATCACATTTCCGATCCACTAATCCTTCTTTACTGCATCCCTCACACCCAAACATTGACGAATTCACACAGAAATTGCGTCGCTATGAAATACGAGTACTATGTGTTCTAAGACATTTCCTTCTAAATCGAGTAACGTTTCTATGGAAACGACAGGATTTTCTTTTGGGATACGACAATCTCATTTCCGATCCACTAATCCTTCTTTACTGCATCCCTCACTCCCAAACATTAACGAATTCACACGGAAATTGCGTAGCTATAAAATACGAGTACTATGTGTTCTATGACATTTCCTTCTAAATCGAGTAACGTTTCTATGGAAACGACGGGATTTTCTTTTGGGATACGACAATCACATTTCCGATCCACTAATCCTTCTTTACTGCATCCCTCACACCCACACATTGACGAATTCGCACGGAAATTGCGTCGCTATGAAATACGAGTACTATGTGTTCTAAGACATTTCCTTCTAAATCGAGTAACGTTTCTATTGAAACGATAGGATTTTCTTTTGGGATACGACAATCACATTTCCGATCCACTAATCCTTCTTTACTGCATCCCTCACTCCCACACATTGACGATTTCACACGGAAATTCCGTCGCTATGAAATACGAGTACTGTGTGTTCTAAGACATTTCCTTCTTAATCGAGTAACGTTTCTATGGAAACGACAGGATTTTCTTTTGGGATACGACAATCTCATTTCCGATCCACTAATCCTTCTTTACTGCATCCCTCACTCCCACACCTTGACGAATTCACACGGAAATTGCGTCGCTATGAAGTACGAGTACTATGTGTTCTAAGACATTTCCTTCTAAATCGAGTATCGTTTCTATGGAAACGACAGGATTTTCTTTTGGGATACGACAATCTCAATTCCGATCCACTACTCCTTCTTTACTGCATCCCTCACTCCCACACATTGACGAATTCACACGGAAATTACATCGCTATGAAATACGAGTACTATGTGTTCTAAGACATTTCCTTCTAAATCGAGTAACGTTTCTATGGAAACGACGGGATTTTCTTTTGGGATACGACAATCACATTTCCGATCCACTAATCCTTCTTTACTGCATCCCTCACTCCCACACATTGACGAATTCGCATGGAAATTCCGTCGCTATGAAATACGAGTACTATGTGTTCTAAGACATTTCCTTCTAAATCGAGTAACGTTTCTATGGAAACGACAGGATTTTCTTTTGGGATACGACAATCAAATTTCCGATCCACTAATCCTTCTTTACTGCATCCCTCACTCAAAAACACTGACGAATTCACACGGAAATTGCGTCGCTATGAAATACGAGTACTATGTGTTCTAAGACATTTCCTTCTAAATCGAGTAACGTTTCTATGGAAACGACAGGATTTTCTTTTGGGATACGACAATCTCATTTCCGATCCACTAATCCTTCTTTACTGCATCCCTCACTCCCAAACATTGACGAATTCACACGGAAATTGCGTCGCTATGAAATACGAGTACTATGTGTTCTAAGACATATCCTTCTAAATCGAGTAACGTTTCTATGGAAACGACAGGATTTTCTTTTGGGATACGACAATCACATTTCTGATCCACTAATCCTTCTTTACCACATCCCTCACTCCCACACATTGACGAATTCACACGGAAATTCCGTCGATATGAAATACGAGTACTATGTGTTCTAAGACATTTCCTTCTTAATCGAGTAACGTTTCTATGGAAACGACAGGATTTTCTTTTGGGATACGACAATCTCATTTCCGATCCACTAATCCTTCTTTACTGCAACCCTCACTCCGACACATTGACGAATTCACACGGAAATTGCGTCGCTATGAAATACGAGTACTATGTGTTCTAAGACATTTCCTTGTAAATCGAGTAACGTTTCTATGGAAACGACAGGATTTTCTTTTGGGATGCGACAATCTCATTTCCAATCCACTAATCCTTCTTTACTGCATCCCTCACTCCCAAACATTGACGAATTCACACGGAAATTGCGTCGCTATGAAATACGAGTACTATGTGTTCTATGACATTTCCTTCTAAATCGAGTAACATTTCTATGGAAACGACAGGATTTTCTTTTGGGATACGACAATCTCATTTCCGATCCACTAATCCTTCTTTACTGCATCCCTCACTCCCAAACATTGATGAATTCAACGGAAATTGCTTCGCTATGAAATACGAGTACTATGTGTTCTAAGACATTTCCTTCTAAATCGAGTAACGTTTCTATGGAAACGACAGTATTTTCTTTTGGGATACGACAATCTCAATTCCGATCCACTACTCCTTCTTTACTGCATCCCTCACTCCCACACATTGACGAATTCACACGGAAATTACGTCGCTATGAAATACGAGTACTATGTGTTCTAAGACATTTCCTTCCAAATCGACTAACGTTTCTATGGAAACGACGGGATTTTCTTTTGGGATACGACAATCACATTTCTGATCCACTAATCCTTCTTTACTGCATCCCTCACTCCCACACATTGACGAATTCGCACGGAAATTCCGTCGCTATGAAATACGAGTACTATGTGTTCTAAGACATTTCCTTCTAAATCGAGTAATGTTTCTATGGAAACGACAGGATTTTCTTTTGGGATACGACAATCAAATTTCCGATCCACTAATCCTTCTTTACTGCATCCCTCACTCAAAAACATTGACGAATTCACACGGAAATTGCATCGCTATGAAATACGAGTACTATGTGTTCTAAGACATTTCCTTCTAAATCGAGTAACGTTTCTATGGAAACGACAGGATTTTCTTTTGGGATACGACAATCTCATTTCCGATCCACTAATCCTTCTTTACTGCATCCCTCACTCCCACACATTGGCGAATTCACACGGAAATTGCATCGCTATGAAATACGAGTACTATGTGTTCTAAGACATTTCCTTCTAAATCGAGTAACATTTCTATGGAAACGACAGGATTTTCCTTTGGGATACGATAATCACATTTCCGATCCACTAATCCTTCTTTACTGCATCCCTCACTCCCACACATTGACGAATTCACACGGACATTGCGTCGCTATGAAATACGAGTACTATGTGTTCTAAGACATTTCCTTCTAAATCGAGTAACGTTTCTATGGAAACGACAGGATTTTCTTTTGGGATACGACAATCACATTTCTGATCCACTAATCGTTCTTTACTGCATCCCTCACTCCCACACATTGACCAATTCACACGGAAATTGCGTCGCTATGAAATACGAGTACTATGTGTTCTAAGACACTTCTTTCTAAATCGAGTAACGTTTCTATGGAAACGACAGGATTTTCTCTTGGGATACGACAATCTCAATTCCGATCCACTAATCCTTCTTTACTGCATCCCTCACTCCCACACATTGACGAATTCACACGGAAATTGCGTCGCTATGAAATACGAGTACTATGTGTTCTAAGACACTTCTTACTTAATCGAGTATCGTTTCTATGGAAACGACAGGATTTTCTTTTGGGATACGACAATCTCATTTCCGATCCACTAATCTTTCTTTGCTGCATCCCTCACTCCCACACATTGACGAATTCACACGGAAATTGCGTCGCTATGAAATACGAGTACTATGTGTTCTAAGACACTTCTTTCTAAATCGAGTAACGTTTCTATGGAAACGACAGTATTTTCTTTTGGGATACGACAATCTCATTTCCGATCCACTAATCCTTCTTTACTGCATCCCTCACTCCCACACATTGACGAATTCACACGGAAATTGCGTCGCTATGAAATACGAGTACTATGTGTTCTAAGACATTTCCTTCTAAATCGAGTAACGTTTCTATGGAAACGACGGGATTTTCTTTTGGGATACGACAATCTCATTTCCGATGCACTAATCCTTCTTTACTGCATCCCTCACTCCCACACATTGACGAATTCACACGGAAATTGCGTCGCTATGAAATACGAGTACTATGTGTTCTAAGACACTTCTTTCTAAATCGAGTAACGTTTCTATGGAAACGACAGGATTTTCTCTTGGGATACGACAATCTCAATTCGGATCCACTAATCCTTCTTTACTGCATCCCTCACTCCCACACATTGACGAATTCACACGGAAATTGCGTCGCTATGAAATACGAGTACTATGTGTTCTAAGACACTTCTTTCTAAATCGAGTAACGTTTCTATGGAAATGACAGGATTTTCTTTTGGGATACGACAATCTCATTTCCGATCCACTAATCCTTCTTTACTGCATCCCTCACTCCCACACATTGACGAATTCACACGGAAATTGCGTCGCTATGAAATACGAGTACTATGTGTTCTAAGACATTTCCTTCTAAATCGAGTAACGTTTCTATGGAAACGACGGGATTTTCTTTTGGGATACGACAATCTCATTTCCGATCCACTAATCCTTCTTTACTGCATCCCTCACTCCCACACATTGACGAATTCACACGGAAATTTCGTCGCTATGAAATACGAGTACTATGTGTTCTAAGACACTTCTTTCTAAATCGAGTAACGTTTCTACGGAAACGACAGGATTTTCTTTTGGGATACGACAATCTCATTTCCGATCCACTAATCCTTCTTTACTGCATCCCTCACTCCCACACATTGACGAATTCACACGGAAATTGCGTCGCTATGAAATACGAGTACTATGTGTTCTAAGACATTCCCTTCTAAATCGAGTAACGTTTCTATGGAAACGACGGGATTTTCTTTTGGGATACGACAATCTCATTTCCGATCCACTAATCCTTCTTTACTGCATCCCTCACTCCCACACATTGACGAATTCACATGGAAATTGCGTCGCTATGAATACGAGTACTATGTGTTCTAAGACATTTCTTTCTAAATCGAGTAACGTATCTATGGAAACGACAGGATTTTCTTTTGGGATACGACAATCTCATTTCCGATCCACTAATCCTTCTTTACTTTATCCCTCACTCCGACACATTGACGAATTCACACGGAAATTGCGTCGCTATGAAATACGAGTACTATGTGTTCTAAGACATTTCCTTCTAAATCGAGTAACGTTTCTATGGAAACGACAGGATTTTCTTTCGGGATATGACAATCTCATTTCCGATCCACTAATCCTTCTTTACTGCATCCCTCACTCCCACACATTGACGAATTCACACGGAAATTGCGTCGCTATGAAATACGAGTACTATGTGTTCTAAGACACTTCTTTCTAAATCGAGTAACGTTTCTATGGAAACGACAGGATTTTCTCTTGGGATACGACAATCTCAATTCCGATCCACTAATCCTTCTTTACTGCATCCCTCACTCCCACACATAGACGAATTCACACGGAAATTGCGTCGCTATGAAATACGAGTACTATGTGTTCTAAGACACTTCTTTCTTAATCGAGTAACGTTTCTATGGAAACGACAGGATTTTCTTTTGGGATACGACAATCTCATTTCCGATCCACTAATCCTTCTTTACTGCATCCCTCACTCCCAAACATTGACGAATTCACACGGAAATTGCGTCCCTATGAAATACGAGTACTATGTGTTCTATGACATTTCCTTCTAAATCGAGTAACATTTCTATGGAAACGACAGGATTTTCTTTTGGGATACGACAATCTCATTTCCGATCCTCTAATCCTTCTTTACTGCTACCCTCACTCCCAAACATTGACGAATTCAACGGAAATTGCGTCGCTATGAACTACGACTACTATGTGTTCTAAGACATTTCCTTCTAAATCGAGTAACGTTTCTATGGAAACGACAGGATTTTCTTTTGGGATACGACAATCTCAATTCCGATCCACTACTCCTTCTTTACTGCATCCCTCACTCCCACACATTGACGAATTCACACGGAAATTACGTCGCTATGAAATACGAGTACTATGTGTTCTAAGACATTTCCTTCTAAATCGACTAACGTTTCTATGGAAACGACGGGATTTTCTTTTGGGATACGACAATCACATTTCTGATCCACTAATCCATCTTTACTGCATCCCTCACTCCCACACATTGACGAATTCGCACGGAAATTCCGTCGCTATGAAATACGAGTACTATGTGTTCTAAGACATTTCCTTCTAAATCGAATAACGTTTCTATGGAAACGACAGGATTTTCTTTTGGGATACGACAATCAAATTTCCGATCCACTAATCCTTCTTTACTGCATCCCTCACTCAAAAACATTGACGAATTCACACGGAAATTGCGTCGCTATGAAATACGAGTACTATGTGTTCTAAGACATTTCCTTCTAAATCGAGTAACGTTTCTATGGAAACGACAGGATTTTCATTTGCGATACGACAATCTCATTTCCGATCCACTAACCCTTCTTTACTGCATCCCTCACTCCCACACATTGGCGAATTCACACGGAAATTGCATCGCTATGAAATACGAGTACTATGTGTTCTAAGACATTTCCTTCTAAATCGAGTAACATTTCTATGGAAACGACAGGATTTTCCTTTGGGATACGATAATCACATTTCCGATCCACTAATCCTTCTTTACTGCATCCCTCACTCCCACACATTGACGAATTCACACGGACATTGCGTCGCTATGAAATACGAGTACTATGTGTTCTAAGACATTTCCTTCTAAATCGAGTAACGTTTCTATGGAAACGACAGGATTTTCTTTTGGGATACGACAATCACATTTCCGATCCACTAATCGTTCTTTACTGCATCCCTCACTCCCACACATTGACGAATTCACACGTAAATTCCGTCGCTATGAAATACGAGTACTATGTGTTCTAAGACATTTCCTTCTAAATCGAGTAACGTATCTATGGAAACGACAGGATTTTCTTTTGGGATACGACAATCTCATTTCCGATCCACTAATCCTTCTTTACTTTATCCCTCACTCCGACACATTGACGAATTCACACGGAAATTGCGTCGCTATGAAATACGAGTACTATGTGTTCTAAGACATTTCCTTCTAAATCGAGTAACGTTTCTATGGAAACGACAGGATTTTCTTTCGGGATATGACAATCTCATTTCCGATCCACTAATCCTTCTTTACTGCATCCCTCACTCCCACACATAGACGAATTCACACGGAAATTGCGTCGCTATGAAATACGAGTACTATGTGTTCTAAGACACTTCTTTCTAAATCGAGTAACGTTTCTATGGAAACGACAGGATTTTCTCTTGGGATACGACAATCTCAATTCCGATCCACTAATCCTTCTTTACTGCATCCCTCACTCCCACACATAGACGAATTCACACGGAAATTGCGTCGCTATGAAATACGAGTACTATGTGTTCTAAGACACTTCTTTCTTAATCGAGTAACGTTTCTATGGAAACGACAGGATTTTCTTTTGGGATACGACAATCACATTTCCGATCCACTAATCCTTCTTTACTGCATCCCTCACTCCCACACATTGACGAATTCACACTGAAATTGCGTCGCTATGAAATACGAGTACTATGTGTTCTAAGACATTTCCTTCTAAATCGAGTAACGTTTCTATGGAAACGACAGGATTTTCTTTTGGAATACGACAATCTCATTTCCGATCCACTAATCTTTCTTTACTGCATCCCTCACTCCCAAACATTGACGATTTCACACGGAAATTGCGTCGCTATTAAACACGAGTCCTATGTGTTCTATGACATTTCCTTCTAAATCGAGTAACGTTTCTATGGAAACGACAGGATTTTCTTTTGGGATACGACAATCTCATTTCCGATCCTCTAATCCTTCTTTACTGCATCCCTCACTCCCAAACATTGACGAATTCACACGGAAATTGCGTCGCTATGAAATACGAGTACTATGTGTTCTAAGACATTTCATTCTAAATCGAGTAACGTTTCTATGGAAACGACAGGATTTTCTTTTGGGATACGACAATCTCATTTCCGATCCACTAATCCTTCTTTAGTGCATCCCACACTCCCAAACATTGACGAATTCACACGGAAATTCCGTCGCTATGAAATACGAGTACTATATGTTCTAAGACATTTCCTTCTAAATCGAGTAACGTTTCTATGTAAACGACAGGATTTTCTTTTGGGATACGACGAACACATTTCTGATCCACTAATCCTTCTTTACTGCATCCCTCACTCCCACACATTGACGAATTCACACGGAAATTCCGTCGCTATGAAATACGAGTACTATGTGTTCTAAGACATTTCCTTCTTAATCGAGTAACGTTTCTATGGAAACGACAGGATTTTCTTTTGGGATACGACAATCTCATTTCCGATCCACTAATCCTTCTTTACTGCAACCCTCACTCCCACACATTGACGAATTCACACGGAAATTGCGTCGCTATGAAATACGAGTACTATGTGTTCTAAGACATTTCCTTGTAAATCGAGTAACGTTTCTATGGAAACGACAGGATTTTCTTTTGGGATACGACAATCTCATTTCCAATCCACTAATCCTTCTTTACTGCATCCCTCACTCCCAAACATTGACGAATTCACACGGAAATTGCGTCGCTATGAAATACGAGTACTATGTGTTCTATGACATTTCCTTCTAAATCGAGTAACATTTCTATGGAAACGACAGGATTTTCTTTTGGGATACGAAAATCTCATTTCCGATCCTCTAATCCTTCTTTACTGCATCCCTCACTCCCAAACATTGACGAATTCAACGGAAATTGCGTCGCTATGAAATACGAGTACTATGTGTTCTAAGACATTTCCTTCTAAATCGAGTAACGTTTCTATGGAAACGACAGGATTTTCTTTTGGGATACGACAATCTCAATTCCGATCCACTACTCCTTCTTTACTGCATCCCTCACTCCCAAACATTGACGAATTCACACGGAAATTACGTCGCTATGAAATACGGGTACTATGTGTTCTAAGACATTTCCTTCTAAATCGACTAACGTTTCTATGGAAACGACGGGATTTTCTTTTGGGATACGACAATCACATTTCTGATCCACTAATCCTTCTTTACTGCATCCCTCACTCCCACACATTGACGAATTCGCACGGAAATTCCGTCGCTATGAAATACGAGTACTATGTGTTCTAAGACATTTCCTTCTAAATCGAATAACGTTTCTATGGAAACGACAGGATTTTCTTTTCGGATACGACAATCAAATTTCCGATCCACTAATCCTTCTTTACTGCATCCCTCACTCAAAAACATTGACGAATTCACACGGAAATTGCGTCGCTATGAAATACGAGTACTATGTGTTCTAAGACATTTCCTTCTAAATCGTGTAACGTTTCTATGGAAACGACAGGATTTTCATTTTCGATACGACAATCTCATTTCCGATCCACTAACCCTTCTTTACTGCATCCCTCACTCCCACACATTGGCGAATTCACACGGAAATTGCATCGCTATGAAATACGAGTACTATGTGTTCTAAGACATTTCCTTCTAAATCGAGTAACATTTCTATGGAAACGACAGGATTTTCCTTTGGGATACGATAATCACATTTCCGATCCACTAATCCTTCTTTACTGCATCCCTCACTCCCACACATTGACGAATTCACATGGACATTGCGTCGCTATGAAATACGAGTACTATGTGTTCTAAGACATTTCCTTCTAAATCGAGTAACGTTTCTATGGAAACGACAGGATTTTCTTTTGGGATACGACAATCACATTTCCGATCCACTAATCGTTCTTTACTGCATCCCTCACTCCCACACATTGACGAATTCACACGGAAATTGCGTCGCTATGAAATACGAGTACTATGTGTTCTAAGACACTTCTTTCTAAATCGAGTAACGTTTCCATGGAAACGACAGGATTTTCTCTTGGGATACGACAATCTCATTTCCGATCCACTAATCCTTCTTTAATGCATCCCTCACTCCCACACATTGGCGAATTCACACGGAAATTGCATCGCTATGAAATACGAGTACTATGTGTTCTAAGACATTTCCTTCTAAATCGAGTAACATTTCTATGGAAACGACAGGATTTTCCTTTGGGATACAATAATCACATTTCCGATCCACTAATCCTTCTTTACTGCATCCCTCACTCCCACACATTGACGAATTTACACGGACATTGCGTCGCTATGAAATACGAGTACTATGTGTTCTAAGACATTTCCTTCTAAATCGAGTAACGTTTCTATGGAAACGACAGGATTTTCTTTTGGGATACGACAATCACATTTCCGATCCACTAATCGTTCTTTACTGCATCCCTCACTCCCACACATTGACGAATTCACACGGAAATTGCGTCACTATGAAATACGAGTACTATGTGTTCTAAGACACTTCTTTCTAAATCGAGTAACGTTTCTATGGAAACGACAGGATTTTCTCTTGGGATACGACAATCTCAATTCCGATCCACTAATCCTTCTTTACTGCATCCCTCACTCCCACACATTGACGAATTCACACGGAAATTGCGTCGCTATGAAATACGAGTACTATGTGTTCTAAGACACTTCTTACTTAATCGAGTAACGTTTCTATGGAAACGACAGGATTTTCTTTTGGGATACGACAATCTCATTTCCGATCCACTAATCTTTCTTTACTGCATCCCTCACTCCCACACATTGACGAATTCACACGGAAATTGCGTCGCTATGAAATACGAGTACTATGTGTTCTAAGACACTTCTTTCTAAATCGAGTAACGTTTCTATGGAAACGACGGGATTTTCTTTTGGTATACGACAATCTCATTTCCGATCCACTAATCCTTCTTTACTGCATCCCTCACTCCCACACATTGACGAATTCACACGGAAATTGCGTCGTTATGAAATACGAGTACTATGTGTTCTAAGGCATTTCCTTCTAAATCGAGTAACGTTTCTATGGAAACGACGGGATTTTCTTTTGGGATACGACAATCTCATTTCCGATCCACTAATCCTTCTTTACTGCATCCCTCACTCCCACACATTGACGAATTCACACGGAAATTGCGTCGCTATGATATACGAGTACTATGTGTTCTAAGACACTTCTTTCTAAATCGAGTAACGTTTCTATGGAAACGACAGGATTTTCTCTTGGGATACGACAATCTCAATTCGGATCCACTAATCCTTCTTTACTGCATCCCTCACTCCCACACATTGACGAATTCACACGGAAATTGCGTCGCTATGAAATACGAGTACTACGTGTTCTAAGACACTTCTTTCTAAATCGAGTAACGTTTCTATGGAAACGACAGGATTTTCTTTTGGGATACGACAATCTCATTTCCGATCCACTAATCCTTCTTTACTGCGTCCCTCACTCCCACACATTGACGAATTCACACGGAAATTGCGTCGCTATGAAATACGAGTACTATGTGTTCTAAGACATTTCCTTCTAAATCGAGTAACGTTTCTATGGAAACGACGGGATTTTCTTTTGGGATACGACAATCTCATTTCCGATCCACTAATCCTTCTTTACTGCATCCCTCACTCCCACACATTGACGAATTCACACGGAAATTTCGTCGCTATGAAATACGAGTACTATGTGTTCTAAGACACTTCTTTCTAAATCGAGTAACGTTTCTACGGAAACGACAGGATTTTCTTTTGGGATACGACAATCTCATTTCCGATCCACTAATCCTTCTTTACTGCATCCCTCACTCCCACACATTGACGAATTCACACGGAAATTGCGTCGCTATGAAATACGAGTACTATGTGTTCTAAGACATTCCCTTCTAAATCGAGTAACGTTTCTATGGAAATGACGGGATTTTCTTTTGGGATACGACAATCTCATTTCCGATCCACTAATCCTTCTTTACTGCATCCCTCACTCCCACACATTGACGAATTCACACGGAAATTGCGTCGCTATGAATACGAGTACTATGTGTTCTAAGACATTTCCTTCTAAATCGAGTAACGTATCTATGGAAACGACAGGATTTTCTTTTGGGATACGACAATCTCATTTCCGATCCACTAATCCTTCTTTACTTTATCCCTCACTCCCACACATTGACGAATTCACACGGAAATTGCGTCGCTATGAAATACGAGTACTATGTGTTCTAAGACATTTCCTTCTAAATCGAGTAACGTTTCTATGGAAACGACAGGATTTTCTTTCGGGATATGACAATCTCATTTCCGATCCACTAGTCCTTCTTTACTGCATCCCTCACTCCCACACATTGACGAATTCACACGGAAATTGCGTCGCTATGAAATACGAGTACTATGTGTTCTAAGACACTTCTTTCTAAATCGAGTAACGTTTCTATGGAAACGACAGGATTTTCTCTTGGGATACGACAATCTCAATTCCGATCCACTAATCCTTCTTTACTGCATCCCTCACTCCCACACATAGACGATTTCACACGGAAATTGCGTCGCTATGAAATACGAGTACTATGTGTTCTAAGACACTTCTTTCTTAATCGAGTAACGTTTCTATGGAAACGACAGGAATTTCTTTTGGAATACGAGAATCTCATTTCCGATCCACTAATCTTTCTTTACTGCATCCCTCACTCCCAAACATTGACGATTTCACACGGAAATTGCGTCGCTATGAAATACGAGTCCTATGTGTTCTATGACATTTCCTTCTAAATCGAGTAACGTTTCTATGGAAACGACAGGATTTTCTTTTGGGATACGACAATCTCATTTCCGATCCTCTAATCCTTCTTTACTGCATCCCTCACTCCCAAACATTGACGAATTCACACGGAAATTGCGTCGCTATGAAATACGAGTACTATGTGTTCTAAGACATTTCATTCTAAATCGAGTAACGTTTCTATGGAAACGACAGGATTTTCTTTTGGGATACGACAATCTCATTTCCGATCCACTAATCCTTCTTTAGTGCATCCCACACTCCCAAACATTGACGAATTCACACGGAAATTCCGTCGCTATGAAATACGAGTACTATGTGTTCTAAGACATTTCCTTCTAAATCGAGTAACGTTTCTATGGAAACGACAGGATTTTCTTTTGGGATACGACAATCACATTTCTGATCCACTAATCCTTCTTTACTGCATCCCTCACTCCCACACATTGACGAATTCACACGGAAATTCCGTCGCTATGAAATACGAGTACTATGTGTTCTAAGACATTCCCTCCTTAATCGAGTAAAGTGTCTATGGAAACGACAGGATTTTCTTTTGGGATACGACAATCTCATTTCCGATCCACTAATCCTTCTTTACTGCAACCCTCACTCCCACACATTGACGAATTCACACGGAAATTGCGTCGCTATGAAATACGAGTACTATGTGTTCTAAGACATTTCCTTGTAAATCGAGTAACGTTTCTATGGAAACGACAGGATTTTCTTTTGGGATACGACAATCTCATTTCCAATCCACTAATCCTTCTTTACTGCATCCCTCACTCCCAAACATTGACGAATTCACGCGGAAATTGCGTCGCTATGAAATACGAGTACTATGTGTTCTATGACATTTCCTTCTAAATCGAGTAACATTTCTATGGAAACGACAGGATTTTCTTTTGGGATACGACAATCTCATTTCCGATCCTCTAATCCTTCTTTACTGCATCCCTCACTCCCAAACATTGACGAATTCAACGGAAATTGCGTCGCTATGAAATACGAGTACTATGTGTTCTAAGACATTTCGTCCTAAATCGAGTAACGTTTCTATGGAAACGACAGGATTTTCTTTTGGGATACGACAATCTCAATTCCGATCCACTACTCCTTCTTTACTGCATCCCTCACTCCCACACATTGACGAATTCACACGGAAATTACGTCGCTATGAAATACGAGTACTATGTGTTCTAAGACATTTCCTTCTAAATCGACTAACGTTTCTATGGAAACGATGGGATTTTCTTTTGGGATACGACAATCACATTTCTGATCCACTAATCCTTCTTTACTGCATCCCTCACTCCCACACATTGACGAATTCGCACGGAAATTCCGTCGCTATGAAATACGAGTACTATGTGTTCTAAGACATTTCCTTCTAAATCGAGTAACGTTTCTATGGAAACGACAGGATTTTCTTTTGGGATACGACAATCAAATTTCCGATCCACTAATCCTTCTTTACTGCATCCCTCACTCAAAAACATTGACGAATTCACACGGAAATTGCGTCGCTATGAAATACGAGTACTATGTGTTCTAAGACATTTCCTTCTAAATCGAGTAACGTTTCTATGGAAACGACAGGATTTTCATTTGGGATACGACAATCTCATTTCCGATCCACTAATCCTTCTTTACTGCATCCCTCACTCCCACACATTGGCGAATTCACACGGAAATTGCATCGCTATGAAATACGAGTACTATGTGTTCTAAGACATTTCCTTCTAAATCGAGTAACATTTCTATGGAAACGACAGGATTTTCCTTTGGGATACGATAATCACATTTCCGATCCACTAATCCTTCTTTACTGCATCCCTCACTCCCACACATTGACGAATTCACACGGACATTGCGTCGCTATGAAATACGAGTACTATGTGTTCTAAGACATTTCCTTCTAAATCGAGTAACGTTTCTATGGAAACGACAGGATTTTCTTTTGGGATACGACAATCACATTTCCGATCCACTAATCGTTCTTTACTGCATCCCTCACTCCCACACATTGACGAATTCACACGGAAATTGCGTCGCTATGAAATACGAGTACTATGTGTTCTAAGACACTCCTTTCTAAATCGAGTAACGTTTCTATGGAAACGACAGGATTTTCTCTTGGGATACGACAATCTCAATTCCGATCCACTAATCCTTCTTTACTGCATCCCTCACTCCCACACATTGACGAATTCACACGGAAATTGCGTCGCTATGAAATACGAGTACTATGTGTTCTAAGACACTTCTTACTAAATCGAGTAACGTTTCTATGGAAACGACAGGATTTTCTTTTGGGATACGACAATCTCATTTCCGATCCACTAATCTTTCTTTACTGCATCCCTCACTCCCACACATTGACGAATTCACACGGAAATTGCGTCGCTATGAAATACGAGTACTATGTGTTCTAAGACACTTCTTCCTAAATCGAGTAACGTTTCTATGGAAACGACAGGATTTTCTTTTGGGATACGACAATCTCATTTCCGATCCACTAATCCTTCTTTACTGCATCCCTCACTCCCACACATTGACGAATTCACACGGAAATTGCGTCGCTATGAAATACGAGTACTATGTGTTCTAAGACATTTCCTTCTAAATCGAGTAACGTTTCTATGGAAACGACGGGATTTTCTTTTGGGATACGACAATCTCGTTTCCGATCCACTAATCCTTCTTTACTGCATCCCTCACTCCCACACATTGACGAATTCACACGGAAATTGCGTCGCTATGAATACGAGTACTATGTGTTCTAAGACATTTCCTTCTAAATCGAGTAACGTATCTATGGAAACGACAGGATTTTCTTTTGGGATACGACAATCTCATTTCCGATCCACTAATCCTTCTTTACTTTATCCCTCACTCCCACACATTGACGAATTCACACGGAAATTGCGTCGCTATGAAATACGAGTACTATGTGTTCTAAGACATTTCCTTCTAAATCGAGTAACGTTTCTATGGAAACGACAGGATTTTCTTTCGGGATATGAAAATCTCATTTCCGATCCACTAATCCTTCTTTACTGCATCCCTCACTCCCACACATTGACGAATTCACACGGAAATTGCGTCGCTATGAAATACGAGTACTATGTGTTCTAAGACACTTCTTTCTAAATCGAGTAACGTTTCTATGGAAACGACAGGATTTTCTCTTGGGATACGACAATCTCAATTCCGATCCACTAATCCTTCTTTACTGCATCCCTCACTCCCAAACATTGACGAATTCACACGGAAATTGCGTCGCTATGAAATACGAGTACTATGTGTTCTAAGACACTTCTTACTAAATCGAGTAACGTTTCTATGGAAACGACAGGATTTTCTTTTGGGATACGACAATCTCATTTCCGATCCACTAATCTTTCTTTACTGCATCCCTCACTCCCACACATTGACGAATTCACACGGAAATTGCGTCGCTATGAAATACGAGTACTATGTGTTCTAAGACACTTCTTTCTAAATCGAGTAACGTTTCTATGGAAACGACAGGATTTTCTTTTGGGATACGACAACCTCAATTCCGATCCACTAATCCTTCTTTACTGCATCCCTCACTCCCACACATTGACGAATTCACACGGACATTGCGTCGCTATGAAATACGAGTACTATGTGTTCTAAGACATTTCCTTCTAAATCGAGTAATGTTTCTATGGAAACGACAGGATTTTCTTTTGGGATACGACAATCACATTTCCGATCCACTAATCGTTCTTTACTGCATCCCTCACTCCCACACATTGACGAATTCACACGGAAATTGCGTCGCTATGAAATACGAGTACTATGTGTTCTAAGACACTCCTTTCTAAATCGAGTAACGTTTCTATGGAAACGACAGGATTTTCTCTTGGGATACGACAATCTCAATTCCGATCCACTAATCCTTCTTTACTGCATCCCTCACTCCCACACATTGACGAATTCACACGGAAATTGCGTCGCTATGAAATACGAGTACTATGTGTTCTAAGACACTTCTTACTAAATCGAGTAACGTTTCTATGGAAACGACAGGATTTTCTTTTGGGATACGACAATCTCATTTCCGATCCACTAATCTTTCTTTACTGCATCCCTCACTCCCACACATTGACGAATTCACACGGAAATTGCGTCGCTATGAAATACGAGTACTATGTGTTCTTAGACACTTCTTTCTAAATCGAGTAACGTTTCTATGGAAACGACAGGATTTTCTTTTGGGATACGACAATCTCATTTCCGATCCACTAATCCTTCTTTACTGCATCCCTCACTCCCACACATTGACGAATTCACACGGAAATTGCGTCGCTATGAAATACGAGTACTATGTGTTCTAAGACATTTCCTTCTAAATCGAGTAACGTTTCTATGGAAACGACGGGATTTTCTTTTGGGATACGACAATCTCGTTTCCGATCCACTAATCCTTCTTTACTGCATCCCTCACTCCCACACATTGACGAATTCACACGGAAATTGCGTCGCTATGAATACGAGTACTATGTGTTCTAAGATATTTCCTTCTAAATCGAGTAACGTATCTATGGAAACGACAGGATTTTCTTTTGGGATACGACAATCTCATTTCCGATCCACTAATCCTTCTTTACTTTATCCCTCACTCCCACACATTGACGAATTCACACGGAAATTGCGTCGCTATGAAATACGAGTACTATGTGTTCTAAGACATTTCCTTCTAAATCGAGTAACGTTTCTATGGAAACGACAGGATTTTCTTTCGGGATATGAAAATCTCATTTCCGATCCACTAATCCTTCTTTACTGCATCCCTCACTCCCACACATTGACGAATTCACACGGAAATTGCGTCGCTATGAAATACGAGTACTATGTGTTCTAAGACACTTCTTCCTAAATCGAGTAACGTTTCTATGGAAACGACAGGATTTTCTCTTGGGATACGACAATCTCAATTCCGATCCACTAATCCTTCTTTACTGCATCCCTCACTCCCAAACATTGACGAATTCACACGGAAATTGCGTCGCTATGAAATACGAGTACTATGTGTTCTAAGACACTTCTTACTAAATCGAGTAACGTTTCTATGGAAACGACCAGATTTTCTTTTGGGATACGACAATCTCATTTCCGATCCACTAATCTTTCTTTACTGCATCCCTCACTCCCACACATTGACGAATTCACACGGAAATTGCGTCGCTATGAAATACGAGTACTATGTGTTCTAAGACACTACTTTCTAAATCGAGTAACGTTTCTATGGAAACGACAGGATTTTCTTTTGGGATACGACTACCTCAATTCCGATCCACTAATCCTTCTTTACTGCATCCCTCACTCCCACACATTGACGAATTCACACGGAAATTGCGTCGCTATGAAATACGAGTACTATGTGTTCTAAGACACTTCTTTCTTAATCGAGTAACGTTTCTATGGAAACGACAGGATTTTCTTTTGGGATACGACAATCTCATTTCCGATCCACTAATCCTTCTTTACTGCATCCCTCACTCCCACACATTGACGAATTCACACTGAAATTGCGTCGCTATGAAATACAAGTACTATGTGTTCTAAGACATTTCCTTCTAAATCGAGTAACGTTTCTATGGAAACGACAGGATTTTCTTTTGGAATACGACAATCTCATTTCCGATCCACTAATCTTTCTTTACTGCATCCCTCACTCCCAAACATTGACGATTTCACACGGAAATTGCGTCGCTATGAAAAACGAGTCCTATGTGTTCTATGACCTTTCCTTCTAAATCGAGTAACGTTTCTATGGAAACGACAGGAATTTCTTTTGGGATACGACAATCTCATTTCCGATCCTCTAATACTTCTTTACTGCATCCCTCACTCCCAAACATTGACGAATTCACACGGAAATTGCGTCGCTATGAAATACGAGTACTATGTGTTCTAAGACATTTCATTCTAAATCGAGTAACGTTTCTATGGAAACGACAGGATTTTCTTTTGGGATATGACAATCTCATTTTCGATCCACTAATCCTTCTTTAGTGCATCCCACACTCCCAAACATTGACGAATTCACACGGAAATTCCGTCGCTATGAAATACGAGTACTATGTGTTCTAAGACATTTCCTTCTAAATCGAGTAACGTTTCTATGGAGACGACAGGATTTTCTTTTGGGATACGACATTCACATTTCCGATCCACTAATCCTTCTTTACTGCATTCCCTCACTCCCAAACATTGGCGAATTCACACGGAAATTCCGTCGCTATGGAATACGAGTACTATGTGTTCTAAGACATTTCCTTCTAAATCGAGTAACGTTTCTATGGAAACGACAGGATTTTCTTTTGAGATACGACATTCACATTTCCGATCCACTAATCCTTCTTTACTGCATCCCTCACTCCCAAACATTGACGAATTAACACGGAAATTCTGTCGCTATGAAATACGAGTACTATGTGTTCTAAGACATTTCCTTCTAAATCGAGTAACGTTTCTATGGAAACGACGGGATTTTCTTTTGGGATACGACAAACTCATTTCCGATCCACTAATCCTTCTTTACTGCATCCCTCACTCCCACACATTGACGAATTCACACGGAAATTTCGTCGCTATAAATTACTATGGGTACTATGACTTCTCCTTCGAAATCAAGTAACGTTTCTATGGAAACGACAGGACTTTTTTTTGGGATACGAAAATCTCATTTCCGATCCACTAATCCATCTTTACTGCATCCCTCACTCCCACACATTGACGAATTCACACGGAAATTGCGTCGCTATGAAATACTATGTGTTCTAAGACATTTCCTTCTAAATCGAGTAACGTTTCTATGGAAACGACAGGATTTTCTTTTGGGAGACGACAATCTCATTTCCGCTCCACTAATCCTTCTTTACTGCATCCCTCACTCCCACACATTGACGAATTCACACGGAAATTGTGTCGCTATGAAATACGAGTACTATGTGTTCTAAGACATTTCCTTCTAAATCGAGTAACGTTTCTATGGAAACGACAGGATTTTCTTTTGGGATACGACAATCACATTTCCGATCCACTAATCCTTCTTTACTGCATCCCTCACTCCCAAACATTGACGAATTCACACGGAAATTCCGTCGCTATGAAATACGAGTACTATGTGTTCTAAGACATTTCCTTCTAAATCGAGTAACGTTTCTATGGAGACGACAGGATTTTCTTTGGGATACGACATTCACATTTCCGATCCACTAATCCTTCTTTACTGCATCCCTCACTCCCAAACATTGGCGAATTCAAACGGAAATTCCGTCGCTATGGAATACGAGTACTATGTGTTCTAAGACATTTCCTTCTAAATCGAGTAACGTTTCTATGGAAACGACAGGATTTTCTTTTGGGATACGACATTCACATTTCCGATCCACTAGTCCTTCTTTACTGCATCCCTCACTCCCAAACATTGACGAATTCACACGGAAATTCCGTCGCTATGAAATACGAGTACTATGTGTTCTAAGACATTTCCTTCTAAATCGAGTAACGTTTCTATGGAAACGACGGGATTTTCTTTTGGGATACGACAAACTCATTTCCGATCCACTAATCCTAGTTTACTGCATCCCTCACTCCCACACATTGACGAATTCACACGGAAATTTCGTCGCTATAAATTACTATGGGTTCTATGACTTCTCCTTCGAAATCAAGTAACGTTTCTATGGAAACAACAGGACTTTTTTTTGGGATACGACAATCTCATTTCCGATCCACTAATGCTTCTTTACTGCATCCCTCACTCCCACACATTGACGAATTCACACGGAAATTGCGTCGCTATGAAATACTATGTGTTCTAAGACATTTCCTTCTAAATCGAGTAACGTTTCTATGGAAACGACAGGATTTTCTTTTGGGAGACGACAATCTCATTTCCGATCCACTAATCCTTCTTTACTGCATCCCTCACTCCCACACATTGACGAATTCACACGGAAATTCCGTCGCTATGAAATACGAGTACTATGTGTTCTAAGACATTTCCTTCTAAATCGAGTAACGTTTCTATCGAAACGACAGGATTTTCTTTTGGGATACGACAATCACATTTCCGATCCACTAATCCTTATTTACTGCATCCCTCACTCCCAAACATTGACGAATTCACACGGAAATTCCGTCGCTATGAAATACGAGTACTATGTGTTCTAAGACATTTCCTTCTTAATCGAGTAACGTTTCTATGGAAACGACGGGATTTTCTTTTGGGATACGACAATCACATTTCCGAACCACTAATCCTTCTTTACTGCATCCCTCACTCCCACACATTGACGAATTCACACGGAAATTCCGTCGCTATGAATTACTATGGGTTCTATGACTTCTCCTTCTAAATCAAGTAACGTTTCTATGGAAACGACAGGACTTTTGTTCGGGATACGACAATCTCATTTCCGATCCACTAACCCTTCTTTACTGCATCCCTCACTCCCAAACATTGACGAATTCGCACGGAAATTGCGTCCCTATGAAATACGAGTACTATGTGTTCTAAGACATTTCCTTCTAAATCGAGTAACGTTTCTATGGAAACGACAGGATTTTCTTTTGGGATACGACAATCACATTTCCGATCCACTAAACCTTCTTTACTGCATCCCTCACCCCCAAACATTGACGAATTCACACGGAAATTCCGTCGCTATGAAATACGGGTACTATGTGTTCTAAGACATTTCCTTCTAAATCGAGTAACGTTTCTATCGAATCGACAGGAATTTCTTTTGGGATACGACAATCTCGTTTCCGATCCACTAATCCTTCTTTACTGCATCCCACACTCCCAAACATTGACGAATTCACACGGAAATTCCGTCGCTATGAAATACGAGTACTATGTGTTCTAAGACATTTCCTTCTAAATCGAGTAACGTTTCTATGGAGACGACAGGATTTTCTTTTGGGATACGACATTCACATTTCCGATCCACTAATCCTTCTTTACTGCATCCCTCACTCCCAAACATTGGCGAATTCACACGGAAATTCCGTAGCTATGGAATATGAGTACTATGTGTTCTAAGACATTTCCTTCTAAATCGAGTAACGTTTCTATGGAAACGACAGGATTTTCTTTTGGGATACGACATTCACATTTCCGATCCACTAATCCTTCTTTACTGCATCCCTCACTCCCAAACATTGACGAATTCACACGGAAATTCCGTCGCTATGAAATACGAGTACTATGTGTTCTAAGACATTTCCTTCTAAATCGAGTAACGTTTCTATGGAAACGACGGGATTTTCTTTTGGGATACGACAAACTCATTTCCGATCCACTAATCCTTCTTTACTGCATCCCTCACTCCCACACATTTACGAATTCACACGGAAATTTCGTCGCTATAAATTACTATGGGTTCTATGACTTCTCCTTCGAAATCAAGTAACGTTTCTTTGGAAACGACAGGACTTTTTTTTGGGATACGACAATCTCATTTCCGATAGACTAATCCTTGTTTACTGCATCCCTCACTCACACACATTGACGAATTCACACGGAAATTGCGTCGCTATGAAATACTATGTGTTCTAAGACATTTCCTTCTAAATCGAGTAACGCTTCTATGGAAACGACAGGATTTTCTGTTGGGAGACGACAATCTCATTTCCGATCCACTAACCCTTCTTTACTGCATCCCTCACTCCCAAACATTGAAAATTTTCACACGGAAATTGCGTCCCTGTGAAATACGAGTACTATGTGTTCTAAGACATTTCCTTCTAAATCGAGTAACGTTTCTATGGAAACGACAGGATTTTCTTTTGGGATACGACAATAACATTTCCGATCCACTAATCCTTCTTTACTGCATCCCTCACTCCCAAATATTGACGAATTCACACGGAAATTTCGTCGCTATGAAATACGGGTACTATGTGTTCTAAGACATATCCTTCTAAATCGAGTAACGTTTCTATCGAAACGACAGGAATTTCATTTGGGATACGACAATCACATTTCCGATCCACTAAAACTTCTTTACTGCATATCTCACACCCTTACATTGACGAATTCACACGGAAATTCCGTCGCTATGAAATACGGGTACTATGTGTTCTAAGACATTTCCTTCTAAATCGAGTAACGTTTCTATGGAAACGACAGGATTTTCTTTTGGGATACGACAATCACATTTCCGATCCACTAATCCTTCTTTACTGCATCCCTCACTCCCACACATTGACGAATTCACACGGATATTCCGTCGCCATGAAATACGAGTACTATGAGTTCTTAGATATTTCCTTCTAAATCGAGTAACGTTTCTATGGAAACGACAGGATTTTCTTTTGGGATATGACAATCTCATGTCCGATCCACTAATCCTTCTTTACTGCATCCCTCACTCCTACACATTGACGAATTCACACGGAAATTCCGTCGCAATGAAATACGTGTACTATGTGTTCTAAGACATTTACTTCTAAATCGAGTAACGTTTCTATGGAAACGACAGGATTTTCTTTTGGGATACGACAATCACATTTCCGATCCACTAATCCTTCTTTACTGCATCCCTCACTCCCAAACATTGACGAATTCACACGGAAATTCCGTCGCTATGAAATACTATGTGTTCCAAGACATTTCCTTCCAAATCGAGTAACGTTTCTATGGAAACGCCAGGATTTTCTTTTGGGATACGACAATCACATTTCCGATCCGCTAATCCTTCTCTACTGCATCCCTCACTCCCAAACATTGACGAATTCACACGGAAATTGCGTCGCTATGAAATACTATGTGTTCCAAGACATTTCCTTCTAAATCGAGTAACGTTTCTATAGAAATGACGGGATTTTCTTTTGGGATACGACAATCACATTTCCGAACCACTAATCCTTCTTTACTGCATCCCTCACTCCCACACATTGACGAATTCACACGGAAATTCCGTCGCTATGAATTACTATGGGTTCTATGACTTCTCCTTCTAAATCAAGTAACGTTTCTATGGAAACGACAGGACTTTTGTTCGGGATACGACAATCTCATTTCCGATCCACTAACCCTTCTTTACTGCATCCCTCACTCCCAAACATTGACGAATTCACACGGAAATTGCGTCCCTATGAAATACGAGTACTATGTGTTCTAAGACATTTCCTTCTAAATCGAGTAACGTTTCTATGGAAACGACAGGATTTTCTTTTGGGATACGACAATCACATTTCCGATCCACTAATCCTTCTTTACTGCATCCCTCACTCCCAAACATTGACGAATTCACACGGAAATTCCGTCGCTATGATATACGGGTACTATGTGTTCTAAGACATTTCCTTCTAAATCGAGTAACGTTTCTATCGAATCGACAGGAATTTCTTTTGGGATACGACAATCTCATTTCCGATCCACTAATCCTTCTTTACTGCATCCCACACTCCCAAACATTGACGAATTCACACGGAAATTCCGTCGCTATGAAATACGAGTACTATGTGTTCTAAGACATTTCCTTCTAAATCGAGTAACGTTTCTATGGAGACGACAGGATTTTCTTTTGGGATACGACATTCACATTTCCGATCCACTAATCCTTCTTTACTGCATCCCTCACTCCCAAACATTGGCGAATTCACACGGAAATTCCGTCGCTATGGAATATGAGTACTATGTGTTCTAAGACATTTCCTTCTAAATCGAGTAACGTTTCTATGGAAACGACAGGAATTTCTTTTGGGATACGACATTCACATTTCCGATCCACTAATCCTTCTTTACTGCATCCCTCACTCCCAAACATTGACGAATTCACACGTAAAATTCCGTCGCTATGAAATACGAGTACTATGTGTTCTAAGACATTTCCTTCTAAATCGAGTAACGTTTCTATGGAAACGACGGGATTTTCTTTTGGGATACGACAAACTCATTTCCGATCCACTAATCCTTCTTTACTGCATCCCTCACTCCCACACATTGACGAATTCACACGGAAATTTCGTCGCTATAAATTACTATGGGTTCTATGATTTCTCCTTCGAAATCAAGTAACGTTTCTATGGAAACGACAGGACTTTTTTTTGGGATACGACAATCTCATTTCCGATAGACTAATCCTTGTTTACTGCATCCCTCACTCACACACATTGACGAATTCACACGGAAATTGCGTCGCTATGAAATACTATGTGTTCTAAGACATTTCCTTCTAAATCGAGTAACGCTTCTATGGAAACGACAGGATTTTCTTTTGGGAGACGAAAATCTCATTTCCGATCCACTAACCCTTCTTTACTGCATCCCTCACTCCCAAACATTGAAAATTTTCACACGGAAATTGCGTCCCTATGAAATACGAGTACTATGTGTTCTAAGACATTTCCTTCTAAATCGAGTAACGTTTCTATGGAAACGACAGGATTTTCTTTTGGGATACGACAATCACATTTCCGATCCACTAATCCTTCTTTACTGCATCCCTCACTCCCAAACATTGACGAATTCACACGGAAATTCCGTCGCTATGAAATACGGGTACTATGTGTTCTAAGACATTTCCTTCTAAATCGAGTAACGTTTCTATCGAAACGACAGGAATTTCTTTTGGGATACGACAATCACATTTCCGATCCACTAAACCTTCTTTACTGCATATCTCACACCCTTACTTTGACGAATTCACACGGAAATTCCGTCGCTATGAAATACGGGTACTATGTGTTCTAAGACATTTCCTTCTAAATCGAGTAACGTTTCTATGGAAACGACAGGATTTTCTTTTGGGATACGACAATCACATTTCCGATCCACTAATCCTTCTTTACTGCATCCCTCACTCCCACACATTGACGAATTCACACGGATATTCCGTCGCTATGAAATACGAGTACTATGAGTTCTAAGATATTTCCTTCTAAATCGAGTAACGTTTCTATGGAAACGACAGGATTTTCTTTTGGGATATGACAATCTCATGTCCGATCCACTAATCCTTCTTTACTGCATCCCTCACTCCTACACATTGACGAATTCACACGGAAATTCCGTCGCAATGAAATACGAGTACTATGTGTTCTAAGACATTTACTTCTAAATCGAGTAACGTTTCTATGGAAACGACAGGATTTTCTTTTGGGATACGACAATCACATTTCCGATCCACTAATCCTTCTTTACTGCATCCCTCACTCCCAAACATTGACGAATTCACACGGAAATTCCGTCGCTATGAAATACTATGTGTTCCAAGACATTTCCTTCCAAATCGAGTAACGTTTCTATGGAAACGCCAGGATTTTCTTTTGGGATACGACAATCACATTTCCGATCCGCTAATCCTTCTTTACTGCATCCCACACTCCCAAACATTGACGAATTCACACGGAAATTGCGTCGCTATGAAATACTATGTGTTCCAAGACATTTCCTTCTAAATCGAGTAACGTTTCTATGGAAACGACAGGATTTTCTTTTGGGATACGACAAACTCATTTCCGATCCACTAATCCTTCTTTACTGCATCCCTCACTCCCACACATTGACGAATTCACACGGAAATTCCGTCGCTATGTGTTTCTAAGACAGTTCCTTCTAAATCGAGTAACGCTTCTATGGAAACGACAGGATTTTCTTTTGGGATACGACAATCACATTTCCGATCCACTAATCCTTCTTTACTGCATCCCTCACTCCCAAACATTGACGAATTCACACGGAAATTGGTCGCTATGAAATACTATGTGTTCTAAGACATTTTCTTCTAAATCGAGTAACGTTTCTATGGAAACGACAGGATTTTCTTTTGGGATACGACAATCTCATTTCCGATCCACTAATCCTTCTTTACTGCATCATTCACTCCCATACATTGACGAATTCACACGGAAATTGCGTCGCTATGAATTACGAGTACTATGTGTTCTAAGACATTTCCTTCTAAATCGAGTAACGTTTCCATGGAAACGACAGGATTTTCTTTTGGGATACGTCAATCACATTTTTCGATCTACTAGTCCTTCTTTACTGTATCCCTCACTCCCACACATTGACGAATTCACACGGAAATTCCGTCGCTATGAAATACGAGTACTATGAGTTCTAAGACATTTCCTTCTAAATCGAGTAACGTTTCTATGGAAACGACAGGATTTTCTTTTGGGATACGACGATCTCATTTCCGATCCACTAATCCTTCTTTACTGCATCCCTCACTCCCACACATTGACGAATTCACACGGAAATTCCGTCGCTATGAAAAACGAGTACTATGTGTTCTAAGACATTTCCTTCTAAATCGAGGAACGTTCCTATGGAAACAACAGGATTTTCTTTTGGGATTCGACAATCACATTTCCGATCCACTAATCCTTCTTTACTGCATCCCTCATTCCCAAACATTGACGAATTCACACGGAAATTGCGTCGCTATGAAATACGAGTACTATGTGTTCTAAGACATTTCCTTCTAAATCGAGTAGCATTTCTATGGAAACGACGGGATTTTCTTTTGGGATACGACAAACTCATTTCCGATCCACTAATCCTAGTTTACTGCATCCCTCACTCCCACACATTGACGAATTCACACGGAAATTTCGTCGCTATAAATTACTATGGGTTCTATGACTTCTCCTTCGAAATCAAGTAACGTTTCTATGGAAACAACAGGACTTTTTTTTGGGATACGACAATCTCATTTCCGATCCACTAATCCTTCTTTACTGCATCCCTCACTCCCACACATTGACGAATTCACACGGAAATTGCTTCGCTATGAAATACTATGTGTTCTAAGACATTTCCTTCTAAATCGAGTATCGTTTCTACGGAAACGACAGGATTTTCTTTTGGGAGACGACAATCTCATTTCCGATCCACTAATCCTTCTTTACTGCATCCCTCACTCCCACACATTGACGAATTCACACGGAAATTCCGTCGCTATGAAATACGAGTACTATGTGTTCTAAGACATTTCCTTCTAAATCGAGTAACGTTTCTATCGAAACGACAGGATTTTCTTTTGGGATACGACAATCACATTTCCGATCCACTAATCCTTATTTACTGCATCCCTCAGTCCCAAACATTGACGAATTCACACGGAAATTCCGTCGCTATGAAATACGAGTACTATGTGTTCTAAGACATTTCCTTATAAATCGAGTAACGTTTCTATGGAAACGACGGGATTTTCTTTTTGGGATACGACAATCACATTTCCGAACCACTAATCCTTCTTCACTGCATCCCTCACTCCCACACATTGACGAATTCACACGGAAATTCCGTCGCTATGAATTACTATGGGTTCTATGACTTCTCCTTCTAAATCAAGTAACGTTTCTATGGAAACGACAGGACTTTTGTTTGGGATACGACAATCTCATTTCCGATCCACTAACCCTTCTTTACTGCATCCCTCACTCCCAAACATTGACGAATTCACACGGAAATTGCGTCCCTATGAAATACGAGTACTATGTGTTCTAAGACATTTCCTTCTAAATCGAGTAACGTTTCTATGGAAACGACAGGATTTTCTTTTGGGATACGACAATCACATTTCCGATCCACTAAACCTTCTTTACTGCATCCCTCACCCCCAAACATTGACGAATTCACACGGAAATTCCGTCGCTATGAAATACGGGTACTATGTGTTCTAAGACATTTCCTTCTAAATCGAGTAACGTTTCTATCGAATCGACAGGAATTTCTTTTGGGATACGACAATCTCGTTTCCGATCCACTAATCCTTCTTTACTGCATCCCACACTCCCAAACATTGACGAATTCACACGGAAATTCCGTCGCTATGAAATACGAGTACTATGTGTTCTAAGACATTTCCTTCTAAATCGAGTAACGTTTCTATGGAGACGACAGGATTTTCTTTTGGGATACGACATTCACATTTCCGATCCACTAATCCTTCTTTACTGCATCCCTCACTCCCAAACATTGGCGAATTCACACGGAAATTCCGTCGCTATGGAATATGAGTACTATGTGTTCTAAGACATTTCCTTCTAAATCGAGTAACGTTTCTATGGAAACGACAGGATTTTCTTTTGGGATACGACATTCACATTTCCGATCCACTAATCCTTCTTTACTGCATCCCTCACTCCCAAACATTGACGAATTCACACGGAAATTCCGTCGCTATGAAATACGAGTACTATGTGTTCTAAGACATTTCCTTCTAAATCGAGTAACGTTTCTATGGAAACGACGGGATTTTCTTTTGGGATACGACAAACTCATTTCCGATCCACTAATCCTTCTTTACTGCATCCCTCACTCCCACACATTTACGAATTCACACGGAAATTTCGTCGCCATAAATTACTATGGGTTCTATGACTTCTCCTTCGAAATCAAGTAACGTTTCTATGGAAACGACAGGACTTTTTTTTGGGATACGACAATCTCATTTCCGATAGACTAATCCTTGTTTACTGCATCCCTCACTCACACAGATTGACGAATTCACACGGAAATTGCGTCGCTATGAAATACTATGTGTTCTAAGACATTTCCTTCTAAATCGAGTAACGCTTCTATGGAAACGACAGGATTTTCTGTTGGGAGACGACAATCTCATTTCCGATCCACTAACCCTTCTTTACTGCATCCCTCACTCCCAAACATTGAAAATTTTCACACGGAAATTGCGTCCCTGTGAAATACGAGTACTATGTGTTCTAAGACATTTCCTTCTAAATCGAGTAACGTTTCTATGGAAACGACAGGATTTTCTTTTGGGATACGACAATCACATTTCCGATCCACTAATCCTTCTTTACTGCATCCCTCACTCCCAAACATTGACGAATTCACACGGAAATTCCGTCGCTATGAAATACGGGTACTATGTGTTCTAAGACATTTCCTTCTAAATCGAGTAACGTTTCTATCGAAACGACAGGAATTTCTTTTGGGATACGACAATCACATTTCCGATCCACTAAAATTTCTTTACTGCATATCTCACACCCTTACATTGACGAATTCACACGGAAATTCCGTCGCTATGAAATACGGGTACTATGTGTTCTAAGACATTTCCTTCTAAATCGAGTAACGTTTCTATGGAAACGACAGGATTTTCTTTTGGGATACGACAATCACATTTCCGATCCACTAATCCTTCTTTACTGCATCCCTCACTCCCACACATTGACGAATTCACACGGATATTCCGTCGCCATGAAATACGAGTACTATGAGTTCTAAGATATTTCCTTCTAAATCGAGTAACGTTTCTATGGAAACGACAGGATTTTCTTTTGGGATATGACAATCTCATGTCCGATCCACTAATCCTTCTTTACTGCATCCCTCACTCCTACACATTGACGAATTCATACGGAAATTCCGTCGCAATGAAATACGTGTACTATGTGTTCTAAGACATTTACTTCTAAATCGAGTAACGTTTCTATGGAAACGACAGGATTTTCTTTTGGGATACGACAATCACATTTCCGATCCACTAATCCTTCTTTACTGCATCCCTCACTCCCAAACATTGACGAATTCACACGGAAATTCCGTCGCTATGAAATACTATGTGTTCCAAGACATTTCCTTCCAAATCGAGTAACGTTTCTATGGAAACGCCAGGATTTTCTTTTGGGATACGACAATCACATTTCCGATCCGCTAATCCTTCTCTACTGCATCCCTCACTCCCAAACATTGACGAATTCACACGGAAATTGCGTCGCTATGAAATACTATGTGTTCCAAGACATTTCCTTCTAAATCGAGTAACGTTTCTATAGAAACGACGGGATTTTCTTTTGGGATACGACAATCACATTTCCGAACCACTAATCCTTCTTTACTGCATCCCTCACTCCCACACATTGACGAATTCACACGGAAATTCCGTCGCTATGAATTACTATGGGTTCTATGACTTCTCCTTCTAAATCAAGTAACGTTTCTATGGAAACGACAGGACTTTTGTTCGGGATACGACAATCTCATTTCCGATCCACTAACCCTTCTTTACTGCATCCCTCACTCCCAAACATTGACGAATTCACACGGAAATTGCGTCCCTATGAAATACGAGTACTATGTGTTCTAAGACATTTCCTTCTAAATCGAGTAACGTTTCTATGGAAACGACAGGATTTTCTTTTGGGATACGACAATCACATTTCCGATCCACTAATCCTTCTTTACTGCATCCCTCACTCCCAAACATTGACGAATTCACACGGAAATTCCGTCGCTATGAAATACGGGTACTATGTGTTCTAAGACATTTCCTTCTAAATCGAGTAACGTTTCTATCGAATCGACAGGAATTTCTTTTGGGATACGACAATCTCATTTCCGATCCACTAATCCTTCTTTACTGCATCCCACACTCCCAAACATTGACGAATTCACACGGAAATTCCGTCGCTATGAAATACGAGTACTATGTGTTCTAAGACATTTCCTTCTAAATCGAGTAACGTTTCTATGGAGACGACAGGATTTTCTTTTGGGATACGACATTCACATTTCCGATCCACTAATCCTTCTTTACTGCATCCCTCACTCCCAAACATTGGCGAATTCACACGGAAATTCCGTCGCTATGGAATATGAGTACTATGTGTTCTAAGACATTTCCTTCTAAATCGAGTAACGTTTCTATGGAAACGACAGGATTTTCTTTTGGGATACGACATTCACATTTCCGATCCACTAATCCTTCTTTACTGCATCCCTCACTCCCAAACATTGACGAATTCACACGGAAATTCCGTCGCTATGAAATACGAGTACTATGTGTTCTAAGACATTTCCTTCTAAATCGAGTAACGTTTCTATGGAAACGACGGGATTTTCTTTTGGGATACGACAAACTCATTTCCCATCCACTAATCCTTCTTTACTGCATCCCTCACTCCCACACATTGACGAATTCACACGGAAATTTCGTCGCTATAAATTACTATGGGTTCTATGATTTCTCCTTCGAAATCAAGTAACGTTTCTATGGAAACGACAGGACTTTTTTTTGGGATACGACAATCTCATTTCCGATAGACTAATCCTTGTTTACTGCATCCCTCACTCACACACATTGACGAATTCACACGGAAATTGCGTCGCTATGAAATACTATGTGTTCTAAGACATTTCCTTCTAAATCGAGTAACGCTTCTATAGAAACGACAGGATTTTCTTTTGGGAGACGACAATCTCATTTCCGATCCACTAACCCTTCTTTACTGCATCCCTCACTCCCAAACATTGAAAATTTTCACACGGAAATTGCGTCCCAATGAAATACGAGTACTATGTGTTCTAAGACATTTCCTTCTAAATCGAGTAACGTTTCTATGGATACGACAGGATTTTCTTTTGGGATACGACAATCACATTTCCGATCCACTAATCCTTCTTTACTGCATCCCTCACTCCCAAACATTGACGAATTCACACGGAAATTCCGTCGCTATGAAATACGGGTACTATGTGTTCTAAGACATTTCCTTCTAAATCGAGTAACGTTTCTATCGAAACGACAGGAATTTCTTTTGGGATACGACAATCACATTTCCGATCCACTAAACCTTCTTTACTGCATATCTCACACCCTTACATTGACGAATTCACACGGAAATTCCGTCGCTATGAAATACGGGTACTATGTGTTCTAAGACATTTCCTTCTAAATCGAGTAACGTTTCTATGGAAACGACAGGATTTTCTTTTGGGATACGACAATCACATTTCCGATCCACTAATCCTTCTTTACTGCATCCCTCACTCCCACACATTGACGAATTCACACGGATATTCCGTCGCTATGAAATACGAGTACTATGAGTTCTAAGATATTTCCTTCTAAATCGAGTAACGTTTCTATGGAAACGACAGGATTTTCTTTTGGGATATGACAATCTCATGTCCGATCCACTAATCCTTCTTTACTGCATCCCTCACTCCTACACATTGACGAATTCACACGGAAATTCCGTCGCAATGAAATACGAGTACTATGTGTTCTAAGACATTTACTTCTAAATCGAGTAACGTTTCTATGGAAACGACAGGATTTTCTTTTGGGATACGACAATCACATTTCCGATCCACTAATCCTTCTTTACTGCATCCCACACTCCCAAACATTGACGAATTCACACGGAAATTGCGTCGCTATGAAATACTATGTGTTCCAAGACATTTCCTTCTAAATCGAGTAACGTTTCTATGGAAACGACAGGATTTTCTTTTGGGATACGACAAACTCATTTCCGATCCACTAATCCTTCTTTACTGCATCCCTCACTCCCACACATTGACGAATTCACACGGAAACTCCGTCGCTATGTGTTTCTAAGACAGTTCCTTCTAAATCGAGTAACGCTTCTATGGAAACGACAGGATTTTCTTTTGGGATACGACAATCACATTTCCGATCCACTAATCCTTCTTTACTGCATCCCTCACTCCCAAACATTGACGAATTCACACGGAAATTGCGTCGCTATGAAATACTATGTGTTCTAAGACATTTTCTTCTAAATCGAGTAACGTTTCTATGGAAACGACAGGATTTTCTTTTGGGATACGACAATCTCATTTCCGATCCACTAATCCTTCTTTACTGCATCATTCACTCCCATACATTGACGAATTCACACGGAAATTGCGTCGCTATGAATTACGAGTACTATGTGTTCTAAGACATTTCCTTCTAAATCGAGTAACGTTTCCATGGAAACGACAGGATTTTCTTTTGGGATACGACAATCACATTTTTCGATCTACTAGTCCTTCTTTACTGTATCCCTCACTCCCACACATTGACGAATTCACACGGAAATTCCGTCGCTATGAAATACGAGTACTATGAGTTCTAAGACATTTCCTTCTAAATCGAGTAACGTATCTATGGAAACGACAGGATTTTCTTTTGGGATACGACAATCTCATTTCCGATCCACTAATCCTTCTTTACTGCATCCCTCACTCCCACACATTGACGAATTCACACGGAAATTCCGTCGCTATGAAAAACGAGTACTATGTGTTCTAAGACATTTCCTTCTAAATCGAGGAACGTTCCTATGGAAACGACAGGATTTTCTTTTGGGATTCGACAATCACATTTCCGATCCACTAATCCTTCTTTACTGCATCCCTCACTCCCAAACATTGACGAATTCACACGGAAATTGCGTCGCTATGAAATACGAGTACTATGTGTTCTAAGACATTTCCTTCTAAATCGAGTAGCATTTCTATGGAAACGACGGGATTTTCTTTTGGGATACGACAAACTCATTTCCGATCCACTAATCCTAGTTTACTGCATCCCTCACTCCCACACATTGACGAATTCACACGGAAATTTCGTCGCTATAAATTACTATGGGTTCTATGACTTCTCCTTCGAAATCAAGTAACGTTTCTATGGAAACAACAGGACTTTTTTTTGGGATACGACAATCTCATTTCCGATCCACTAATCCTTCTTTACTGCATCCCTCACTCCCACACATTGACGAATTCACACGGAAATTGCGTCGCTATGAAATACTATGTGTTCTAAGACATTTCCTTCTAAATCGAGTAACGTTTCTACGGAAACGACAGGATTTTCTTTTGGGAGACGACAATCTCATTTCCGATCCACTAATCCTTCTTTACTGCATCCCTCACTCCCACACATTGACGAATTCACACGGAAATTCCGTCGCTATGAAATACGAGTACTATGTGTTCTAAGACATTTCCTTCTAAATCGAGTAACGTTTCTATCGAAACGACAGGATTTTCTTTTGGGATACGACAATCACATTTCCGATCCACTAATCCTTATTTACTGCATCCCTCAGTCCCAAACATTGACGAATTCACACGGAAATTCCGTCGCTATGAAATACGAGTACTATGTGTTCTAAGACATTTCCTTATAAATCGAGTAACGTTTCTATGGAAACGACGGGATTTTCTTTTGGGATACGACAATCACATTTCCGAACCACTAATCCTTCTTCACTGCATCCCTCACTCCCACACATTGACGAATTCACACGGAAATTCCGTCGCTATGAATTACTATGGGTTCTATGACTTCTCCTTCTAAATCAAGTAACGTTTCTATGGAAACGACAGGACTTTTGTTTGGGATACGACAATCTCATTTCCGATCCACTAACCCTTCTTTACTGCATCCCTCACTCCCAAACATTGACGAATTCACACGGAAATTGCGTCCCTATGAAATACGAGTACTATGTGTTCTAAGACATTTCCTTCTAAATCGAGTAACGTTTCTATGGAAACGACAGGATTTTCTTTTGGGATACGACAATCACATTTCCGATCCACTAATGCTTCTTTACTGCATCCCTCACTCCCAAACATTGACGAATTCACACGGAAATTCCGTCGCTATGAAATACGGGTACTATGTGTTCTAAGACATTTCCTTCTAAATCGAGTAACGTTTCTATCGAAACGACAGGAATTTCTTTTGGGATACGACAATCTCATTTCCGATCCACTAATCCTTCTTTACTGCATCCCACACTCCCAAACATTGACGAATTCACACGGAAATTCCGTCGCTATGAAATACGAGTACTATGTGTTCAAAGACATTTCCTTCTAAATCGAGTAACGTTTCTATGGAGACGACAGGATTTTCTTTTGGGATACGACACTCACATTTCCGATCCACTAATCCTTCTTTACTGCATCCCTCACTCCCAAACATTGGCGAATTCACACGGAAATTCTGTCGCTATGGAATATGAGTACTATGTGTTCTAAGACATTTCCTTCTAAATCGAGTAACGTTTCTATGGAAACGACAGGATTTTCTTTGGGATACGACATTCACATTTCCGATCCACTAATCCTTTTTTACTGCATCCCTCACTCCCAAACATTGACGAATTCACACGGAAATTCCGTCGCTATGAAATACGGGTAATATGTGTTCTAAGACATTTCCTTCTAAATCGAGTAACGTTTCTATGGAAACGACGGGATTTTCTTTTGGGATACGACAAACTCATTTCCGATCCACTAATCCTTCTTTACTGCATCCCTCACTCCCACACATTGACGAATTCACACGGAAATTTCGTCGCTATAAATTACTATGGGTTCTATGACTTTTCCTTCGAAATCAAGTAACGTTTCTATGGAAACGACAGGACTTTTTTTTGGGATACGACAATCTCATTTCCGATAGACTAATCCTTGTTTACTGCATCCCTCACTCACACACATTGACGAATTCACACGGAAATTGCGTCGCTATGAAATACTATGTGTTCTAAGACATTTCCTTCTAAATCGAGTAACGCTTCTATGGAAACGACAGGATTTTCTTTTGGGAGACGACAATCTCATTTCCGATCCACTAACCCTTATTTACTGCATCCCTCACTCCCAAACATTGACCATTTTCACACGGAAATTGCCTCCCTATAAAATACGAGTACTATGTGTTCTAAGACATTTCCTTCTAAATCGAGTAACGTTTCTATGGAAACGACAGGATTTTCTTTTGGGATACGACAATCACATTTCCGATCCACTAAACCTTCTTTACTGCATATCTCACACCCTTACATTGACGAATTCACACGGAAATTCCGTCGCTATGAAATACGGGTACTATGTGTTCTAAGACATTTCCTTCTAAATCGAGTAACGTTTCTATGGAAACGACAGGATTTTCTTTTGGGATACGACAATCACATTTCCGATCCACTAATCCTTCTTTACTGCATCCCTCACTCCCACACATTGACGAATTCACACGGAAATTCCGTCGCAATGTAATACGAGTACTATGTGTTCTAAGACATTTACTTCTAAATCGAGTAACGTTTCTATGGAAACGACAGGATTTTCTTTTGGGATACGACAATCACATTTCCGATCCACTAATCCTTCTTTACTGCATCCCCCACTCCCAAACATTGACGAATTCACACGGAAATTCCGTCGCTATGAAATACTATGTGTTCCAAGACATTTCCTTCCAAATCGCGTAACGTTTCTATGGAAACGACAGGATTTTCTTTTGGGATACGACAATCACATTTCCGATCCGCTAATCCTTCTTTACTGCATCCCTCACTCCCAAACATTGACGAATTCACACGGAAATTGCGTCGCTATGAATTACGAGTACTATGTGTTCTAAGACATTTCCTTCTAAGTCGAGTAACGTTTCTATGGAAACGACAGGATTTTCTTTTGGGTTACGACAATCACATTTTTCGATCTACTAGTCCTTCTTTACTGTATCCCTTACTCTCACACATTGACGAATTCACACGGAAATTCCGACGCTATGAAATACGAGTACTATGAGTTCTAAGACATTTCCTTCTAAATCGAGTAACGTTTCTATGGAAACGACAGGATTTTCTTTTGGGATACGACAATCTCATTTCCGATCCACTAATCCTTCTTTACTGCATCCCTCACTCCCACACATTGACGAATTCACACGGAAATTCCGTCGCTATGAAAAACGAGTACTATGTGTTCTAAGACATTTCCTTCTAAATCGAGGAACGTTCCTATGGAAACGACAGGATTTTCTTTTGGGATTCGACAATCACATTTCCGATCCACTAATCCTTCTTTACTGCATCCCTCACTCCCAAACATTGACGAATTCACACGGAAATTGCGTCGCTATGAAATACGAGTACTATGTGTTCTAAGACATTTCCTTCTAAATCGAGTAACGTTTCTATGGAAACGACAGGATTTTCTTTTGGAATACGACAATCACATTTCCGATCCACTAATCCTTCTTTACTGCATCCCTCACTCCCACACATTGACGAATTCACACGGAAATTCCGTCGCTATGAAATACGAGTACTATGTGTTCTAAGACATTTCCTTCTAAATCGAGTAACGTTTCTGTGGAAACGACAGGATTTTCTTTTGGGATACGACAATCTCATTTCCGATCCACTAATCCTTCTTTACTGCATCCCACACTCCCAAACATTGACGAATTCACACGGAAATTCCGTCGCTATGAAATACGAGTACTATGTGTTCTAAGACATTTCCTTCTAAATCGAGTAACGTTTCTATGGAGACGACAGGATTTTCTTTTGGGATACGACATTCACATTTCCGATCCACTAATCCCTCTTTACTGCATCCCTCACTCCCAAACATTGGCGAATTCACGCGGAAATTCCGTCGCTATGGAATACGAGTACTATGTGTTCTAAGACATTTCCTTCTAAATCGAGTAACGTTTCTATGGAAACGACAGGTTTTTCTTTTGGGATACGACATTCACATTTCCGATCCACTAATCCTGCTTTACTGCATCCCTCACTCCCAAACATTGACGAATTCACACGGAAATTCCGTCGCTATGAAATACGAGTACTATGTGTTCTAAGACATTTCCTTCTAAATCGAGTAACGTTTCTATGGAAACGACGGGATTTTCTTTTGGGATACGACAAACTCATTTCCGATCCACTAATCCTTCTTTACTGCATCCCTCACTCCCACACATTGACGAATTCACACGGAAATTTCGTCGCTATGAATTACTATGGGTTCTATGACTTCTCCTTCGAAATCAAGTAACGTTTCTATGGAAACGACAGGACTTTTTTTTTGGGATACGACAATCTCATTTCCGATCCACTAATCCTTCTTTACTGCATCCCTCACTCCCACACATTGACGAATTCACACGGAAATTGCGTCGCTATGAAATACTATGTGTTGTAAGACATTTCCTTCTAAATCGAGTAACGTTTCTATGGAAACGACAGGATTTTCTTTTGGGAGACGACAATCTCATTTCCGATCCACTAATCCTTCTTTACTGCATCCCTCACTCCCACACATTGACGAATTCACACGGAAATTGCGTCGCTATGAAATACGAGTACTATGTGTTCTAAGACATTTCCTTCTAAATCGAGTAACGTTTCTATCGGAACGACACGATTTTCTTTTGGGATACGACAATCACATTTCCGATCCACTAATCCTTCTTTACTGCATCCCTCACTCCCAAACATTGACGAATTCACACGGAAATTCCGTCGCTATGAAATACGAGTACTATGTGTTCTAAGACATTTCCTTCTAAATCGAGTAACGTTTCTATCGAAACGACAGGATTTTCTTTTGGGATACGACAATCACATTTCCGATCCACTAATCCTTCTTTACTGCATCCCTCACTCCCAAACATTGACGAATTCACACGGAAATTCCGTCGCTATGAAATACGAGTACTATGTGTTCTAAGACATTTCCTTCTAAATCGAGTAACGTTTCTATGGAAACGACAGGATTTTCTGTTGGGATATGACAATCTCATGTCCGATCCACTAATCCTTCTTTACTGCATCCCTCACTCCTACACATTGACGAATTCACACGGAAATTCCGTCGCAATGAAATACGAGTACTATGTGTTCTAAGACATTTACTTCTAAATCGAGTAACGTTTCTATGGAAACGACAGGATTTTCTTTTGGGATACGACAATCACATTTCCGATCCACTAATCCTTCTTTACTGCATCCCTCACTCCCAAACATTGACGAATTCACACGGAAATTCCGTCGCTATGAAATACTATGTGTTCCAAGACATTTCCTTCCAAATCGAGTAACGTTTCTATGGAAACGACAGGATTTTCTTTTGGGATACGACAATCTCATTTCCGATCCACTAATCCTTCTTTACTGCATCCCTCACTCCCACACATTGACGAATTCACACGGAAATTGCGTCGCTATGAAATACTATGTGTTCTAAGACATTTTCTTCTAAATCGAGTAACGTTTCTATGGAAACGACAGGATTTTCTTTTGGGATACGACAATCACATTTCCGATCCACTAATCCTTCTTTACTGCATCCCTCACTCCCACACATTGACGAATTCACACGGAAATTCCGTCGCTATGTGTTCTAGTACAGTTCCTTCTAAATCGAGTAACGCTTCTATGGAAACGACAGGATTTTCTTTTGGGATACGACAATCACATTACCGATCCACTAATCCTTCTTTACTGCATCCCTCACTCCCAAACATTGACGAATTCACACGGAAATTGCGTCGCTATGAAATACTATGTGTTCTAAGACATTTCCTTCTAAATCGAGTAACGTTTCTATGGAGACGACAGGATTTTCTTTTGGGATACGACAATCTCATTTCCGATCCACTAATCCTTCTTTACTGCATCCCTCACTCCCATACATTGACGAATTCACACGGAAATTCCGTCGCTATGAATTACGAGTACTATGTGTTCTAAGACATTTCCTTCTAAATCGAGTAACGTTTCTATGGAAACGACAGGATTTTCTTTTGGGATACGACTATCACATTTTTCGATCTACTAGTCCTTCTTTACTGTATCCCTCACTCTCACACATTGACGAATTCACACGGAAATTCCGTCGCTATGAAATACGAGTACTATGAGTTCTAAGACATTTCCTTCTAAATCGAGTAACGTTTCTATGGAAACGACAGGATTTTCTTTTGGGATACGACAATCTCATTTCCGATCCACTAATCCTTCTTTACTGCATCCCTCACTCCCACACATTGACGAATTCACACGGAAATTCCGTCGCTATGAAAAACGAGTACTATGTGTTCTAAGACATTTCCTTCTAAATCGAGGAACGTTCCTATGGAAACGACAGGATTTTCTTTTGGGATTCGACAATCACATTTCCGATCCACTAATCCTTCTTTACTGCGTCCCTCACTCCCAAACATTGACGAATTCACACGGAAATTGCGTCGCTATGAAATACGAGTACTATGTGTTCTAAGACATTTCCTTCTAAATCGAGTAACGTTTCTATGGAAACGACAGGATTTTCTTTTGGAATACGACAATCACATTTCCGATCCACTAATCCTTCTTTACTGCATCCCTCACTCCCACACATTGACGAATTCACACGGAAATTCCGTCGCTATGAAATACGAGTACTATGAGTTCTAAGACATTTCCTTCTAAATCGAGTAACGTTTCTATGGAAACAACAGGATTTTCTTTTGGGATACGACAATCTCATTTCCGATCCACTAATCCTTCTTTACTGCATCCCTCACTCCCACACATTGACGAATTCACACGGAAATTCCGTCGCTATGAAATACGAGTACTATGTGTTCTAAGACATTTCCTTCTAAATCGAGTAACGTTTCTATCGAAACGACAGGATTTTCTTTTGGGATACGACAATCACATTTCCGATCCACTAATCCTTATTTACTGCATCCCTCAGTCCCAAACATTGACGAATTCACACGGAAATTCCGTCGCTATGAAATACGAGTACTATGTGTTCTAAGACATTTCCTTATAAATCGAGTAACGTTTCTATGGAAACGACGGGATTTTCTTTTGGGATACGACAATCACATTTCCGAACCACTAATCCTTCTTCACTGCATCCCTCACTCCCACACATTGACGAATTCACACGGAAATTCCGTCGCTATGAATTACTATGGGTTCTATGACTTCTCCTTCTAAATCAAGTAACGTTTCTATGGAAACGACAGGACTTTTGTTTGGGATACGACAATCTCATTTCCGATCCACTAACCCTTCTTTACTGCATCCCTCACTCCCAAACATTGACGAATTCACACGGAAATTGCGTCCCTATGAAATACGAGTACTATGTGTTCTAAGACATTTCCTTCTAAATCGAGTAACGTTTCTATGGAAACGACAGGATTTTCTTTTGGGATACGACAATCACATTTCCGATCCACTAATGCTTCTTTACTGCATCCCTCACTCCCAAACATTGACGAATTCACACGGAAATTCCGTCGCTATGAAATACGGGTACTATGTGTTCTAAGACATTTCCTTCTAAATCGAGTAACGTTTCTATCGAAACGACAGGAATTTCTTTTGGGATACGACAATCTCATTTCCGATCCACTAATCCTTCTTTACTGCATCCCTCACTCCCACACATTGACGAATTCACACGGAAATTGCGTCGCTATGAAATACGAGTACTATGTGTTCTAAGACATTTCCTTCTAAATCGAGTAACGTTTCTATCGAAACGACACGATTTTCTTTTGGGATACGACAATCACATTTCCGATCCACTAATCCTTCTTTACTGCATCCCTCACTCCCAAACATTGACGAATTCACACGGAGATTCCGTCGCTATGAAATACGAGTACTATGTGTTCTAAGACATTTCCTTCTAAATCGAGTAACGTTTCTATCGAAACGACAGGATTTTCTTTTGGGATACGACAATCACATTTCCGATCCACTAATCCTTCTTTACTGCATCCCTCACTCCCAAACATTGACGAATTCACACGGAAATTCCGTCGCTATGAAATACGAGTACTATGTGTTCTAAGACATTTCCTTCTAAATCGAGTAACGTTTCTATGGAAACGACAGGATTTTCTGTTGGGATATGACAATCTCATGTCCGATCCACTAATCCTTCTTTACTGCATCCCTCACTCCTACACATTGACGAATTCACACGGAAATTCCGTCGCAATGAAATACGAGTACTATGTGTTCTAAGACATTTACTTCTAAATCGAGTAACGTTTCTATGGAAACGACAGGATTTTCTTTTGGGATACGACAATCACATTTCCGATCCACTAATCCTTCTTTACTGCATCCCTCACTCCCAAACATTGACGAATTCACACGGAAATAGCGTCGCTATGAAATACTATGTGTTCCAAGACATTTCCTTCCAAATCGAGTAACGTTTCTATGGAAACGACAGGATTTTCTTTTGGCATACGACAATCTCATTTCCGATCCACTAATCCTTCTTTACTGCATCCCTCACACCCACACATTGACGAATTCACACGGAAATTGCGTCGCTATGAAATACTATGTGTTCTAAGACATTTTCTTCTAAATCGAGTAACGTTTCTATGGAAACGACAGGATTTTCTTTTGGGATACGACAATCACATTTCCGATCCACTAATCCTTCTTTACTGCATCCCTCACTCCCAAACATTGACGAATTCACACGGAAATAGCGTCGCTATGAAATACTATGTGTTCCAAGACATTTCCTTCTAAATCGAGTAACGTTTCTATGGAAACGACAGGATTTTCTTTTGGGATACGACAATCTCATTTCCGATCCACTAATCCTTCTTTACTGCATCCCTCACTGCCACACATTGACGAATTCACACGGAAATTCCGTCGCTATGTGTTCTAAGACAGTTCCTTCTAAATCGAGTAACGCTTCTGTGGAAACGACAGGATTTTCTTTTGGGATACGACAATCACATTTCCGATCCACTAATCCTTCTTTACTGCATTCCGCACTCCCAAACATTGACGAATTCACACGGAAATTGCGTCGCTATGAAATACTATGTGTTCTAAGACATTTCCTTCTAAATCGAGTAACGTTTCTATGGAAACGACAGGATTTTCTTTTGGGATACGACAATCTCATTTCCGATCCACTAATCCTTCTTTACTGCATCCCTCACTCCCATACATTGACGAATTCACACGGAAATTGCGTCGCTATGAATTACGAGTACTATGTGTTCTAAGACATTTCCTTCTAAATCGAGTAACGTTTCTATGGAAACGACAGGATTTTCTTTTGGGTTACGACAATCACATTTTTCGATCTACTAGTCCTTCTTTACTGTATCCCTCACTCCCACACATTGACGAATTCACACGGAAATTCCGTCGCTATGAAATACGAGTACTATGAGTTCTAAGACAATTCCTTCTAAATCGAGTAACGTTTCTATGGAAACGACAGGATTTTCTTTTGGGATACGACAATCTCATTTCCGATCCACTAATCCTTCTTTACTGCATCCCTCACTCCCACACATTGACGAATTCACACGGAAATTCCGTCGCTATGAAAATCGAGTACTATGTGTTCTAAGACATTTCCTTCTAAATCGAGGAACGTTCCTATGGAAACGACAGGATTTTCTTTTGGGATTCGACAATCACATTTCCGATCCACTAATCCTTCTTTACTGCATCCCTCACTCCCAAACATTGACGAATTCACACGGAAATTGCGTCGCTATGAAATACTATGTGTTCTAAGACATTTCCTTCCAAATCGAGTAACGTTTCTATGGAAACGACAGGATTTTCTTTTGGGAGACGACAAACCCCTTTCCGATCCACTAATCCTTCTTTACTGCATCCCTCACTCCCACACATTGACGAATTCACACGGAAATTGCGTCGCTATGAAGTACTATGTGTTCTAAGACATTTCCTTCTAAATCGAGTAACGTTTCTATGGAAACGACATAATTTTCTTTTGGGATACGACAATCCCATTTCCGATCCACTAATCCTTCTTTACTGCATCCCTCACTCCCAAACATTGACGAATTCACACGGAAATTGCGTCGCTATGAAATACGAGCACTATGTGTTCTAAGACATTTCCTTCTAAATCGAGTAACGTTTCTATGGAAACGACAGGATTTTTTTTTTTGATACGACAATCTCATTTCCGATCCACTAATCCTTCTTTACTGCATCCCTCACTCCCACACATTGACGAATTCACACGGAAATTCCGTCGCTATGAAATACGAGTACTATGTGTTCTAAGACAATTCCTTCTAAATCGAGTAACGTTTCTATGGAAACGACAGGATTTTCTTTTGGGATACGACAATCACATTTCCGATCCACTAATCCTTCTTTACTGCATCCCTCACTCCCAAACATTGACGAATTCACACGGAAATTGCGTCGCAATGAAATACTATGTGTTCTAAGACATTTCCTTCTAAATCGAGTAACGTTTCTATGGAAACGACAGGATTTTCTTTTGGGATATGACAGTCTCATTTCCGATCCACTAATCCTTCTTTACTCCATCCCTCACTCCCACACTCTGACGTACTCACACGGAAATTGTGTCGCTATGAAATACGAGTACTATGTGTTCTAAGACATTTCCTTCTAAGTCGAGTAACGTTTCTATGGAAACGACATGATTTTCTTTTGGGATACGACAATCACATTTCCGATCCACTAATCCTCCTTTACTGCATCCCTCACTCCCAAACATTGACGAATTCACACGGAAATTGCGTCGCTATGAAATACTATGTGTTCTAAGACATTTCCTTCTAAGTCAAGTAACGTTTCTATGGAAACGACAGGATTTTCTTTTGGGATACGACAATCTCATTTCCGAACCACTAATCCTTCTTTACTGCATCCCTCACTCCCAAACATAGACGAATTCACACGGAAATTGCGTCGCTATGATATACTATGTGTTCTAAGACATTTCATTCTAAATCGAGTAACGTTTCTATGGAAACGACAGGATATTCTTTTGGGAAACGACAATCACATTTCCGATCCACTAATCCTTCTTTACTGCATCCCTCACTCCCACACATTGACGAATTCACACGGTAATTCCGTCGCTATGAAATACGAGTACTATGTGTTCTAAGACATTTCCTTCTAAATCGAGTAACGTTTCTATGGAAACGACAGGATTTTCTTTTGGGATACGACAATCTCATTTCCGATCCACTAATCCTTCTTTACTGCATCCCTCACTCCCACACATTGACGAATTCACACGGAAATTCCGTCGCTATGAAATACGTGTACTATGTGTTCTAAGACATTTCCTTCTAAATCGAGTAACGTTTCTATGGAAACGACAGGATTTTCTTTTGGGATGCGACAATCACATTTCCGATCCACTAATCCTTCTTTACTGCATCCCTCACTCCCACACATTGACGATTTCACACGGAAATTGTGTCGCTATGAAATACGAGTACTATGTGTTCTAAGACATTTCCTTCTAAATCGAGTAACGTTTCTATGGAAACGACAGGATTTTCTATTGGGATACGACAATCACATTTCCGATCCACTAATCCTTCTTTACTCCATCCCTCACTCCCACACATTGACGTACTCACACGGAAATTGTGTCGCTATGAAATACGAGTACTATGTGTTCTAAGACATTTCCTTCTAAATCGAGTAACGTTTCTATGGAAACGACAGGATTTTCTTTTGGGATACGACAATCACATTTCCGATCCACTAATCCTTCTTTACTGCATCCCTCACTCCCAAACATTGCCGAATTCACACGGAAATTGCGTCGCTATGAAATACTATGTGTTCTAAGACATTTCCTTCTAAATCGAGTAACGTTTCTATGGAAACGACAGGATTTTCTTTTGGGATACGACAATCTCATTTCCGATACACTAATCCTTCTTTACTCCATCCCTCACTCCCAAACAATGACGAATTCACACGGAAATTGCGTCGCTATGAAATACTATGTGTTCTAAGACATTTCCTTCTAAATAGAGTAACGTTTCTATGGAAACGACACGATTTTCTTTTGGGATACGACAATCACATTTCCGATCCACTAATCCTTCTTTACTGCATCCCTCACTCCCACACATTGACGAATTCACGCGGAAATTCCGTCGCTATGAAATACGAGTACTATGTGTTCTAAGACATTTCCTTCCAAATCGAGTAACGTTTCTATGGAAACGACAGGATTTTCTTTTGGGATACGACAATCACATTTCCGATCCACTAATCCTTCTTTACTGCATCCCTCACTCCCAAATATTGACGAATTCACACGGAAATTGCGTCGCTATGAAATACTATTTGTTCTAAGACATTTCCTTCTAAATCGGATAACGTTTCTATGGAAACGACAGGATTTCCTTTTTGAAACGACAATCTCATTTCCGATCCACTAATCCTTCTTTACTGCATCCCTCACTCCCACACATTGACGAATTCACACGGAAATTCCGTCGCTATGAAATACGAGTACTTTGTGTTCTAAGACATTTCCTTCTAAATCGAGTATCGTTTCTATGGAAACGACAGGATTTTCTTTTGGGAGACGACAATCTCATTTCCGATCCACTAATCCTTCTTTACTGCATCCCTCACTCCCAAACATTGACGAATTCACACTGAAATTCCGTCGCTACGAAATACGAGTACTATGTGTTCTAAGACATTTCCTTCTAAATCGAGTAACGTTTCTATGGAAACACCAGGATTTTCTTTTGGATACGACAATCACATTTCCGATCCACTAATCCTTCTTTACTGCATCCCTCACTCCCAAACATTGACGAATTCACACGGAAATTGCGTCGCTATGAAATACTATGTGTTTCAAGACATTTCCTTTTAAATTGAGTTACGTTTCTATGGAAACGACGGGATTTTCTTTTGGGATACGACAATCTCATTTCCGATCCACTAATCCTTCTTTACTGCATCCCTCACTCCCAAACATTGACGAATTCACACAGAAATTGCATCGCTATGAAATACTATGTGTTTCAAGACATTTCCTTTTAAATTGAGTTACGTTTCTATGGAAACGACGGGATTTTCTTTTGGGATACGACAAACTCATTTCCGATCCACTAATCCTTCTTTACTGCATCCCTCACTCCCACACATTGACGAATTCACACGGACATTTCGTCGCTATGAATTACTATGGGTTCTATGACTTCTCCTTCGAAATCAAGTAACGTTTCTATGGAAACGACAGGACTTTTTTTTGGGATACGACAATCACATTTCCGATTCACTAATCCATCTTTACTGCATCCCTCACTCCCAAACATTGACGAATTCACACGGAAATTGCGTCGCTATGAAATACTATGTGTTCTAAGACATTTCCTTCTAAATCGAGTAACGTTTCTATGGAAACGACAGGATTTACTTTTGGGAATCGACAATCTCATTCCGATCCACTAATCCTTCTTTACTGCATCCCTCACTCCCACACATTGACGAATTCACACGGAAATTGAGTCGCTATGAAATACTATGTGTTCTAAGACATTTCCTTCAAAGTCGAGTAACGTTTCTATGGAAACTACAGGATTTTCTTTTGGGATACGACAATCTCATTTCCGATCCACTAATCCTTCTTTACTGCATCTCTCACTCCCACACATTGACGAATTCACACGGAAATTCCGTCGCAAAGAAATACGAGTACTATGTGTTCTAAGACATTTACTTCTAAATCGAGTAACGTTTCTATGGAAACGACAGGATTTTCTTTTGGGATACGACAATCTCATTTCCGATCCACTAATCCTTCCTTACTGCATCCCTCACCCCCACACATTGACGAATTCAAACGGAAATTGCGTCGCTATGAAATACGAGTACTATGTGTTCTAAGACATTTCCTTCTAAATCGAGTAACGTTTCTATGGAAACAACAGGACTTTTTTTTGGGATACGACAATCACATTTCCGATCCACTAATCCTTCTTTACTGCATCCCTCACTCCCAAACATTGACGAATTCACACGGAAATTGCGTCGCTATGAAATACGAGTACTATGTGTTCAAAGACATTTCCTTCTAAATCGAGTAACGTTTCTATGGAAACGACAGGATTTTCTTTTGGGATACGACAATCTCATTTCCGATCCACTAATCCTTCTTTACTGCATCCCTCACTCCCAAACATTGACGAATTCACACAGAAATTGCATCGCTATGAAATACTATGTGTTCTAAGACATTTCCTTCTAAATCGAAAAACGTTTCTATGGAAACGACAGGATTTTCTTTTGGGATACGACAATCTCATTTCCGATACACTAATCCTTCTTTACTGCATCCCTCACTCCCAAACATTGACGAATTCACACGGAAATTGCGTCGCTATGAAATACTATGTGTTCTAAGACATTTCCTTCTAAATCGAGTAACGTTTCTATGGAGACGACAGGATTTTCTTTTGGGATACGACAATCACATTTCCGATCCACTAATCCTTCTTTACTCCATCCCTCACTCCCAAACATTGACGAATTCACACGGAAATTGCGTCGCTATGAAATACTATGTGTTCTAAGACATTTCCTTCTAAATAGAGTAACGTTTCTATGGAAACGACACGATTTTCTTTTGGGATACGACAATCACTTTTCCTTTCCACTAATCCTTCTTTACTGCATCCCGCACTCCCAAACATTGACGAATTCACACGGAAATTGCGTCGCTATGAAATACTATGTGTTCTAAGACATTTACTTCTAAATCGAGTAACGTTTCTATGAAAACGACATAATTTTCTTTTGGGATACGACAATCACATTTCCGATCCACTAATCCTTCTTTACTGCATCCCTCACTCCCACACATTGCCGAATTCACACGGAAATTCCGTCGCTATGAAATACGAGTACTATGTGTTCTAAGACATTTCCTTCTAAATCGAGTAACGTTTCTATGGAAACGACAGGATTTTCTTTTGGGATACGACAATCTCATTTCCGATCCACTAATCCTTCCTTACTGCATCCCTCACTCCCAAACATTGACGATTTCACACGGAAATTGCGTCGCTATGAATTACTATTTGTTCTAAGACATTTCCTTCTAAATCGAGTAACGTTTCTATGGAAACGACATGATTTCCCTTTTGAAACGACAATCTCATTTCCGATCCACTAATCCTTCTTTACTGCATCCCTCACTCCCACACATTGACGAATTCACACGGAAATTCCGTCGCTATGAAATACGAGTACTATGTGTTCTAAGACAATTCCTTCTAAATCGAGTAACGTTTCTATGGAAACGACAGGATTTTCTTTTGGGATACGACAATCACATTTCCGATCCACTAATCCTTCTTTACTGCATCCCTCACTCCCAAACATTGACGAATTCACACGGAAATTGCGTCGCAATGAAATACTATGTGTTCTAAGACATTTTCTTCTAAATCGAGTAACGTTTCTATGGAAACGACAGGATTTTCTTTTGGGATATGACAGTCTCATTTCCGATCCACTAATCCTTCTTTACTCCATCCCTCACTCCCACACTCTGACGTACTCACACGGAAATTGTGTCGCTACGAAATACGAGTACTATGTGTTCTAAGACATTTCCTTCTAAGTCGAGTAACGTTTCTATGGAAACGACATGATTTTCTTTTGGGATACGACAATCACATTTCCGATCCACTAATCCTCCTTTACTGCATCCCTCACTCCCAAACATTGACGAATTCACACGGAAATTGCGTCGCTATGAAATACTATGTGTTCTAAGACATTTCCTTCTAAGTCAAGTAACGTTTCTATGGAAACGACAGGATTTTCTTTTGGGATACGACAATCTCATTTCCGAACCACTAATCCTTCTTTACTGCATCCCTCACTCCCAAACATAGACGAATTCACACGGAAATTGCGTCGCTATGATATACTATGTGTTCTAAGACATTTCATTCTAAATCGAGTAACGTTTCTATGGAAACGACAGGATATTCTTTTGGGAAACGACAATCACATTTCCGATCCACTAATCCTTCTTTACTGCATCCCTCACTCCCACACATTGACGAATTCACACGGTAATTCCGTCGCTATGAAATACGAGTACTATGTGTTCTAAGACATTTCCTTCTAAATCGAGTAACGTTTCTATGGAAACGACAGGATTTTCTTTTGGGATACGACAATCTCATTTCCGATCCACTAATCCTTCTTTACTGCATCCCTCACTCCCACACATTGACGAATTCACACGGAAATTCCGTCGCTATGAAATACGTGTACTATGTGTTCTAAGACATTTCCTTCTAAATCGAGTAACGTTTCTATGGAAACGACAGGATTTTCTTTTGGGATGCGACAATCACATTTCCGATCCACTAATCCTTCTTTACTGCATCCCTCACTCCCACACATTGACGATTTCACACGGAAATTGTGTCGCTATGAAATACGAGTACTATGTGTTCTAAGACATTTCCTTCTAAATCGAGTAACGTTTCTATGGAAACGACAGGATTTTCTTTTGGGATACGACAATCACATTTCCGATCCACTAATCCTTCTTTACTGCATCCCTCACTCCCAAACATTGCCGAATTCACACGGAAATTGCGTCGCTATGAAATACTATGTGTTCTAAGACATTTCCTTCTAAATCGAGTAACGTTTCTATGGAAACGACAGGATTTTCTTTTGGGATACGACAATCTCATTTCCGATACACTAATCCTTCTTTACTGCATCCCTCACTCCCAAACATTGACGAATTCACACGGAAATTGCGTCGCTATGAAATACTATGTGTTCTAAGACATTTCCTTCTAAATCGAGTAACGTTTCTATGGTAACCACAGGATTTTCTTTTGGGATACGACAATCACATTTCCGATCCACTAATCCTTCTTTACTCCATCCCTCACTCCCAAACAATGACGAATTCACACGGAAATTGCGTCGCTATGAAATACTATGTGTTCTAAGACATTTCCTTCTAAATAGAGTAACGTTTCTATGGAAACGACACGATTTTCTTTTGGGATTCGACAATCACATTTCCGATCCACTAATCCTTCTTTACTGCATCCCTCACTCCCACACATTGACGAATTCACGCGGAAATTCCGTCGCTATGAAATACGAGTACTATGTGTTCTAAGACATTTCCTTCTAAATCGAGTAACGTTTCTATGGAAACGACAGGATTTTCTTTTGGGATACGACAATCACATTTCCGATCCACTAATCCTTCTTTACTGCATCCCTCACTCCCAAATATTGACGAATTCACACGGAAATTGCGTCGCTATGAAATACTATTTGTTCTAAGACATTTCCTTCTAAATCGGATAACGTTTCTATGGAAACGACAGGATTTCCTTTTTGAAACGACAATCTCATTTCCGATCCACTAATCCTTCTTTACTGCATCCCTCACTCCCACACATTGACGAATTCACACGGAAATTCCGTCGCTATGAAATACGAGTACTATGTGTTCTAAGACATTTCCTTCTAAATCGAGTATCGTTTCTATGGAAACGACAGGATTTTCTTTTGGGAGACGACAATCTCATTTCCGATCCACTAATCCTTCTTTACTGCATCCCTCACTCCCAAACATTGACGAATTCACACGGAAATTCCGTCGCAAAGAAATACGAGTACTATGTGTTTTAAGACAATTACTTCTAAATCGAGTAACGTTTCTATGGAAACGACAGGATTTTCTTTTGGCATAAGACAATCACATTTCCGATCCACTAATCCTTCTTTACTCCATCCCTCACTCCCAAACATTGACGAATTCACACGGAAATTGCGTCGCTATGAAATACTATGTGTTCTAAGACATTTCCTTCTAAATCGAGTAACGTTTCTATGGAAATGACATAATTTTCTTTTGGGATACGACAATCACATTTGCGATCCACTAATCCTTCTTTACTGCATCCCTCACTCCCAAACATTGACGAATTCACACTGAAATTCCGTCGCTATGAAATACGAGTACTATGTGTTCTAAGACATTTCCTTCTAAATCGAGTAACGTTTCTATGGAAACACCAGGATTTTCTTTTGGATACGACAATCACATTTCCGATCCACTAATCCTTCTTTACTGCATCCCTCACTCCCAAACATTGACGAATTCACACGGAAATTGCGTCGCTATGAAATACTATGTGTTTCAAGACATTTCCTTTTAAATTGAGTTACGTTTCTATGGAAACGACGGGATTTTCTTTTGGGATACGACAAACTCATTTCCGATCCACTAATCCTTCTTTACTGCATCCCTCACTCCCACACATTGACGAATTCACACGGACATTTCGTCGCTATGAATTACTATGGGTTCTATGACTTCTCCTTCGAAATCAAGTAACGTTTCTATGGAAACGACAGGACTTTTTTTTGGGATACGACAATCACATTTCCGATTCACTAATCCACCTTTACTGCATCCCTCACTCCCAAACATTGACGAATTCACACGGAAATTGCGTCGCTATGAAATACTATGTGTTCTAAGACATTTCCTTCTAAATCGAGTAACGTTTCTATGGAAACGACAGGATTTACTTTTGGGAATCGACAATCTCATTCCGATCCACTAATCCTTCTTTACTGCATCCCTCACTCCCACACATTGACGAATTCACACGGAAATTGAGTTGCTATGAAATACTATGTGTTCTAAGACATTTCCTTCAAAGTCGAGTAACGTTTCTATGGAAACTACAGGATTTTCTTTTGGGATACGACAATCTCATTTCCGATCCACTAATCCTTCTTTACTGCATCTCTCACTCCCACACATTGACGAATTCACACGGAAATTCCGTCGCAAAGAAATACGAGTACTATGTGTTCTAAGACATTTACTTCTAAATCGAGTAACGTTTCTATGGAAACGACAGGATTTTCTTTTGGGATACGACAATCTCATTTCCGATCCACTAATCCTTCCTTACTGCATCCCTCACCCCCACACATTGACGAATTCAAACGGAAATTGCGTCGCTATGAAATACGAGTACTATGTGTTCTAAGACATTTCCTTCTAAATCGAGTAACGTTTCTATGGAAACAACAGGATTTTTTTTTGGGATACGACAATCACATTTCCGATCCACTAATCCTTCTTTACTGCATCCCTCACTCCCAAACATTGACGAATTCACACGGAAATTGCGTCGCTATGAAATACGAGTACTATGTGTTCAAAGACATTTCCTTCTAAATCGAGTAACGTTTCTATGGAAACGACAGGATTTTCTTTTGGGATACGACAATCTCATTTCCGATCCACTAATCCTTCTTTACTGCATCCCTCACTCCCAAACATTGACGGATTCACACAGAAATTGCATCGCTATGAAATACTATGTGATCTAAGACATTTCCTTCTAAATCGAAAAACGTTTCTATGGAAACGACAGGATTTTCTTTTGGGATACGACAATCTCATTTCCGATCCACTAATCGTTCTTTACTGCATCCCTCACTCCCAAACATTGACGAATTCACACGGAAATTGCGTCGCTATGAAATACTATGTGTTCTAAGACATTTCCTTCTAAATCGAGTAACGTTTCTATGGTAACGACAGGATTTTCTTTTGGGATACGACAATCACATTTCCGATCCACTAATCCTTCTTTACTCCATCCCTCACTCCCAAACATTGACGAATTCACACGGAAATTGCGTCGCTATGAAATACTATGTGTTCTAAGACATTTCCTTCTAAATAGAGTAACGTTTCTATGGAAACGACACGATTTTCTTTTGGGATACGACAATCACTTTTCCTTTCCACTAATCCTTCTTTACTGCATCCCGCACTCCCAAACATTGACGAATTAACACGGAAATTGCGTCGCTATGAAATACTATGTGTTCTAAGACATTTACTTCTAAATCTAGTAACGTTTCTATGAAAACGACATAATTTTCTTTTGGGATACGACAATCACATTTCCGATCCACTAATCCTTCTTTACTGCATCCCTCACTCCCACACATTGCCGAATTCACACGGAAATTCCGTCGCTATGAAATACGAGTACTATGTGTTCTAAGACATTTCCTTCTAAATCGAGTAACGTTTCTATGGAAACGACAGGATTTTCTTTTGGGATACGACAATCTCATTTCCGATCCACTAATCCTTCCTTACTGCATCCCTCACTCCCAAACATTGACGATTTCACTCGGAAATTGCGTCGCTATGAATTACTATTTGTTCTAAGACATTTCCTTCTAAATCGAGTAACGTTTCTATGGAAACGACATGATTTCCCTTTTGAAACGACAATCTCATTTCCGATCCACTAATCCTTCTTTACTGCATCCCTCACTCCCACACATTGACGAATTCACACGGAAATTCCGTCGCTATGAAATACGAGTACTATGTGTTCTAAGACATTTCCTTCTAAATCGAGTATCGTTTCTATGGAAACGACAGGATTTTCTTTTGGGAGACGACAATCTCATTTCCGATCCACTAATCCTTCTTTACTGCATCCCTCACTCCCAAACATTGACGAATTCACACGGAAATTCCGTCGCTATGAAATACGGGTACTATGTGTTCTAAGACATTTCCTTCTAAATCGAGTAACGTTTCTATGGAAACGACAGGATTTTCTTTTGGGATACGACAATCACATTTCCGATCCACTAATCCGTCTTTACTGCATCCCTCACTCCTACACATTGACGAATTCACACGGAAATTCCGTCGCTATGAAATACGAGTACTATGTGTTCTAAGACATTTACTTCTAAATCGAGTAACGTTTCTATGGAAACGACAGGATTTTCTTTTGGGATACGACAATCACATTTCCGATCCACTAATCCTTCTTTACTCCATCCCTCACTCCCAAACATTGACGAATTCACACGGAAGTTGCGTCGCTATGAAATACTATGTGTTCTAAGACATTTCCTTCTAAATCGAGTAACGTTTCTATGGAAACGACATAATTTTCTTTTGGGATACGACAATCACATTTCCGATCCACTAATCCTTCTTTACTGCATCCCTCACTCCCACACATTGACGAATTCACACTGAAATTCCGTCGCTATGAAATACGAGTACTATGTGTTCTAAGACATTTCCTTCTAAATCGAGTAACGTTTCTATGGAAACACCAGGTTTTTCTTTTGGGATACGACATCACATTTCCGATCCACTAATCCTTCTTTACTGCATCCCTCACTCCAAAACATTGACGAATTCACACGGAAATTGCGTCGCTATGAAATACTATGTGTTCTAAGACATTTCCTTTTAAATCGAGTAACGTTTCTATGGAAACGACGGGATTTTCTTTTGGGATACGACAAACTCATTTCCGATCCACTAATCCTTCTTTACTGCATCCCTCACTCCCACACATTGACGAATTCACACGGAAATTCCGTCGCTATGAAATACGAGTACTATGTGTTCTAAGACATTTCCTTCTAAATCGAGTATCGTTTCTATGGAAACGACAGGATTTTCTTTTGGGATACGACAATCACATTTCCGATCCACTAATCCTTCTTTACTGCATCCTTCACTCCCACACATTGACGAATTCACACTGAAATTCCGTCGCTATGAAATACGAGTACTATGTGTTCTAAGACATTTCCTTCTAAATCGAGTAACGTTTCTATGGAAACACCAGGATTTTCTTTTGGGATACGACAATCACATTTCCGATCCACTAATCCTTCTTTACTGCATCCCTCACTCCCAAACATTGACGAATTCACACGGAAATTGCGTCGCTATGAAATACTATGTGTTCTAAGACATTTCCTTTTAAATCGAGTAACGTTTCTATGGAAACGACGGGATTTTCTTTTGGGATACGACAATCTCATTTCCGATCCACTAATCCTTCTTTACTGCATCCCTCACTCCCACACATTGACGAATTCACACGGAAATTCCGGCGCTATGAAATACGAGTACTATGTGTTCTAAGACATTTCCTTCTAAATCAAGTATCGTTTCTATGGAAACGACAGGATTTTCTTTTGGGAGACGACAATCTCATTTCCGATCCACTAATCCTTCTTTACTGCATCCCTCACTCCCGAACATTGACGAATTCACACGGAAATTCCGTCGCTATGAAATACGGGTACTATGTGTTCTAAGACATTTCCTTCTAAATCGAGTAACGTTTCTATGGAAACGACAGGATTTTCTTTTGGGATACGACAATCACATTTCCGATCCACTAATCCTTCTTTACTGCATCCCTCACTCCTACACATTGACGAATTCACACGGAAATTCCGTCGCTATGAAATACGAGTACTATGTGTTCTAAGACATTTACTTCTAAATCGAGTAACGTTTCTATGGAAACGACAGGATTTTCTTTTGGGATACGACAATCACATTTCCGATCCACTAATCCTTCTTTACTCCATCCCTCACTCCCAAACAGTGACGAATTCACACGGAAGTTGCGTCGCTATGGAATACTATGTGTTCTAAGACATTTCCTTCTAAATCGAGTAACGTTTCTATGGAAACGACATAATTTTCTTTTGGGATACGACAATCACATTTCCGATCCACTAATCCTTCTTTACTGCATCCCTCACTCCCACACATTGACGAATTCACACTGAAATTCCGTCGCTATGAAATACGAGTACTATGTGTTCTAAGACATTTCCTTCTACATCGAGTAACGTTTCTATGGAAACACCAGGATTTTCTTTTGGGATACGACAATCACATTTCCGATCCACTAATCCTTCTTTACTGCATCCCTCACTCCCAAACATTGACGAATTCACACGGAAATTGCGTCGCTATGAAATACTATGTGTTCTAAGACATTTCCTTTTAAATCGAGTAACGTTTCTATGGAAACGACGGGATTTTCTTTTGGGATACGACAAACTCATTTCCGATCCACTAATCCTTCTTTACTGCATCCCTCACTCCCACACATTGACGAATTCACACGGAAATTTCGTCGCTATGAATTACTATGGGTTCTATGCCTTCTCCTTCGAAATCAAGTAACGTTTCTATGGAAACGACAGGACTTTTTTTTGGGATACGACAATCTCATATCCGATCCACTAATGCTTCTTTACTGCATCCCTCACTCCCACACATTGACGAATTCACACGGAAATTGCGTCGCTATGAAATACGAGTACTATGTGTTCAAAGACATTTCCTTTTAAATCGAGTAACGTTTCTATGGAAACGACAGGATTTTCTTTTGGGATACGACAATCTCATTTCCGATCCACTAATCCTTCTTTACTGCATCCCTCACTCCCAAACATTGACGAATTCACACAGAAATTGCATCGCTATGAAATACTATGTGTTCTAAGACATTTCCTTCTAAATCGAAAAACGTTTCTATGGTAACGACAGGATTTTCTTTTGGGATACGACAATCACATTTCCGATCCACTAATCCTTCTTTACTCCATCCCTCACTCCCAAACATTGACGAATTCACACGGAAATTGCGTCGCTATGAAATACTATGTGTTCTAAGACATTTCCTTCTAAATAGAGTAACGTCTCTATGGAAACGACACGATTTTCTTTTGGGATACGACAATCACTTTTCCTTTCCACTAATCCATCTTTACTGCATCCCGCACTCCCAAACATTGACGAATTCACACGGAAATTGCATCGCTATGAAATACTATGTGTTCTAAGACATTTACTTCTAAATCGAGTAACGTTTCTATGAAAACGACATAATTTTCTTTTGGGATACGACAATCACATTTCCGATCCACTAATCCTTCTTTACTGCATCCCTCACTCCCACACATTGCCGAATTCACACGGAAATTCCGTCGCTATGAAATACGAGTACTATGTGTTCTAAGACATTTCCTTCTAAATCGAGTAACGTTTCTATGGAAACGACAGGATTTTCTTTTGGGATACGACAATCTCATTTCCGATCCACTAATCCTTCCTTACTGCATCCCTCACTCCCAAACATTGACGATTTCACACGGAAATTGCGTCGCTATGAATTACTATTTGTTCTAAGACATTTCCTTCTAAATCGAGTAACGTTTCTATGGAAACGACATGATTTCCCTTTTGAAACGACAATCTCATTTCCGATCCACTAATCCTTCTTTACTGCATCCCTCACTCCCACACATTGACGAATTCACACGGAAATTCCGTCGCTATGAAATACGAGTACTATGTGTTCTAAGACATTTCCTCCTAAATCGAGTATCGTTTCTATGGAAACGACAGGATTTTCTTTTGGGAGACGACAATCTCATTTCCGATCCACTAATCCTTCTTTACTGCATCCCTCACTCCCAAACATTGACGAATTCACACGGAAATTCCGTCGCTATGAAATACGGGTACTATGTGTTCTAAGACATTTCCTTCTAAATCGAGTAACGTTTCTATGGAAACGACAGGATTTTCTTTTGGGATACGACAATCACATTTCCGATCCACTAATCCGTCTTTACTGCATCCCTCACTCCTACACATTGACGAATTCACACGGAAATTCCGTCGCTATGAAATACGAGTACTATGTGTTCTAAGACATTTACTTCTAAATCGAGTAACGTTTCTATGGAAACGACAGGATTTTCTTTTGGGATACGACAATCACATTTCCGATCCACTAATCCTTCTTTACTCCATCCCTCACTCCCAAACATTGACGAATTCACACGGAAGTTGCGTCGCTATGAAATACTATGTGTTCTAAGACATTTCCTTCTAAATCGAGTAACGTTTCTATGGAAACGACATAATTTTCTTTTGGGATACGACAATCACATTTCCGATCCACTAATCCTTCTTTACTGCATCCCTCACTCCCACACATTGACGAATTCACACTGAAATTCCGTCGCTATGAAATACGAGTACTATGTGTTCTAAGACATTTCCTTCTAAATCGAGTAACGTTTCTATGGAAACACCAGGTTTTTCTTTTGGGATACGACATCACATTTCCGATCCACTAATCCTTCTTTACTGCATCCCTCACTCCCAAACATTGACGAATTCACACGGAAATTGCGTCGCTATGAAATACTATGTGTTCTAAGACATTTCCTTTTAAATCGAGTAACGTTTCTATGGAAACGACGGGATTTTCTTTTGGGATACGACAAACTCATTTCCGATCCACTAATCCTTCTTTACTGCATCCCTCACTCCCACACATTGACGAATTCACACGGAAATTCCGTCGCTATGAAATACGAGTACTATGTGTTCTAAGACATTTCCTTCTAAATCGAGTATCGTTTCTATGGAAACGACAGGATTTTCTTTTGGGATACGACAATCACATTTCCGATCCACTAATCCTTCTTTACTGCATCCTTCACTCCCACACATTGACGAATTCACACTGAAATTCCGTCGCTATGAAATACGAGTACTATGTGTTCTAAGACATTTCCTTCTAAATCGAGTAACGTTTCTATGGAAACACCAGGATTTTCTTTTGGGATACGACAATCACATTTCCGATCCACTAATCCTTCTTTACTGCATCCCTCACTCCCAAACATTGACGAATTCACACGGAAATTGCGTCGCTATGAAATACTATGTGTTCTAAGACATTTCCTTTTAAATCGAGTAACGTTTCTATGGAAACGACGGGATTTTCTTTTGGGATACGACAATCTCATTTCCGATCCACTAATCCTTCTTTACTGCATCCCTCACTCCCACACATTGACGAATTCACACGGAAATTCCGTCGCTATGAAATACGAGTACTATGTGTTCTAAGACATTTCCTTCTAAATCAAGTATCGTTTCTATGGAAACGACAGGATTTTCTTTTGGGAGACGACAATCTCATTTCCGATCCACTAATCCTTCTTTACTGCATCCCTCACTCCCGAACATTGACGAATTCACACGGAAATTCCGTCGCTATGAAATACGGGTACTATGTGTTCTAAGACATTTCCTTCTAAATCGAGTAACGTTTCTATGGAAACGACAGGATTTTCTTTTGGGATACGACAAACACATTTCCGATCCACTAATCCTTCTTTACTGCATCCCTCACTCCTACACATTGACGAATTCACACGGAAATTCCGTCGCTATGAAATACGAGTACTATGTGTTCTAAGACATTTACTTCTAAATCGAGTAACGTTTCTATGGAAACGACAGGATTTTCTTTTGGGATACGACAATCACATTTCCGATCCACTAATCCTTCTTTAGTCCATCCCTCACTCCCAAACAGTGACGAATTCACACGGAAGTTGCGTCGCTATGAAATACTATGTGTTCTAAGACATTTCCTTCTAAATCGAGTAACGTTTCTATGGAAACGACATAATTTTCTTTTGGGATACGACAATCACATTTCCGATCCACTACTCCTTCTTTACTGCATCCCTCACTCCCACACATTGACGAATTCACACTGAAATTCCGTCGCTATGAAATACGAGTACTATGTGTTCTAAGACATTTCCTTCTAAATCCAGTAACGTTTCTATGGAAACACCAGGATTTTCTTTTGGGATACGACAATCACATTTCCGATCCACTAATCCTTCTTTACTGCATCCCTCACTCCCAAACATTGACGAATTCACACGGAAATTGCGTCGCTATGAAATACTATGTGTTCTAAGATATTTCCTTTTAAATCGAGTAACGTTTCTATGGAAACGACGGGATTTTCTTTTGGGATACGACAAACTCATTTCCGATCCACTAATCCTTCTTTACTGCATCCCTCACTCCCACACATTGACGAATTCACACGGAAATTTCGTCGCTATGAATTACTATGGGTTCTATGCCTTCTCCTTCGAAATCAAGTAACGTTTCTATGGAAACGACAGGACTTTTTTTTGGGATACGACAATCTCATATCCGATCCACTAATGCTTCTTTACTGCATCCCTCACTCCCACACATTGACGAATTCACACGGAAATTGCGTCGCTATGAAATACTTTGTGTTCTAAGACATTTCCTTCTAAATCGAGTAACGTTTCTATGGAAACGACAGAATTTTCTTTTGGGAGACGACAATCTCATTTCCGATCCACTAATCCTTCTTTACTGCATCCCTCACTCCCAAACATTGACGAATTCACACGGAAATTGCGTCGCTATGAAATACTATGTGTTCTAAGACATTTCCTTCTAAATCGAGTATCGTTTCTATGGAAACGACAGGATTTTCTTTTGGGAGACGACAATCTCATTTCTGATCCACTAATCCTTCTTTACTGCATCCCTCACTCCCAAACATTGACGAATTCACACGGAAATTCCGTCGCTATGAAATACGGGTACTATGTGTTCTAAGACATTTCCTTCTAAATCGAGTAACGTTTCTATGGAAACGACAGGATTTTCTTTTGGGATACGACAATCACATTTCCGATCCACTAATCCTTCTTTACTGCATCCCTCACTCCCACACATTGACGAATTCACACGGAAATTCCGTCGCTATGAAATACGAGTACTATGTGTTCTAAGACATTTCCTTCTAAATCGAGTAACGTTTCTATGGAGACGACAGGATTTTCTTTTGGGATACGACAATCTCATTTCCGATCCACTAATCCTTCTTTACTGCATCCCTCACTCCCACACATTGACGAATTCACACGGAAATTCCGTCGCAATGAAATACGAGTACTATGTGTTCTAAGACATTTACTTCTAAATCGAGTAACGTTTCTATGGAAACGACAGGATTTTCTTTTGGGATACGACAATCACATTTCCGATCCACTAATCCTTCTTTACTTCATCCCTCACTCCCAAACATTGACGAATTCACACGGAAATTGCGTCGCTATGAAATACTATGTGTTCTAAGACATTTCCTTCTAAATCGAGTATCGTTTCTATGGAAACGACAGGATTTTCTTTTGGGAGACGACAATCTCATTTCTGATCCACTAATCCTTCTTTACTGCATCCCTCACTCCCAAACATTGACGAATTCACACGGAAATTCCGTCGCTATGAAATACGGGTACTATGTGTTCTAAGACATTTCCTTCTAAATCGAGTAACGTTTCTATGGAAACGACAGGATTTTCTTTTGGGATACGACAATCACATTTCCGATCCACTAATCCTTCTTTACTGCATCCCTCACTCCCACACATTGACGAATTCACACGGAAATTCCGTTGCAATGAAATACGAGTAATATGTGTTCTAAGACATTTACTTCTAAATCGAGTAACGTTTCTATCGAAACGACAGGATTTTCTTTTGGGATACGACAATCACATTTCCGATCCACTAATCCGTCTTTACTCCATCCCTCACTCCCAAACATTGACGAATTCACACGGAAATTGCGTCGCTATGAAATACTATGTGTTCTAAGACATTTCCTTCTAAATCGAGTAACGTTTCTATGGATACGACATAATTTTCTTTTGGGATACGACAATCACATTTCCGATCCACTAATCCTTCTTTACTGCATCCCTCACTCCCACACATTGCAGAATTCACACGGAAATTCCGTCGCTATGAAATACGGGTACTATGTGTTCTAAGACATTTCCTTCTAAATCGAGTAACGTTTCTATGGAAACGACAGGATTTTCTTTTGGGATACGACAATCACATTAACGATCCACTAATCCTTCTTTACTGCATCCCTCACTCCCACACATTGACGAATTCACATGGAAATTCCGTCGCTATGAAATACGAGTACTATGTGTTCTAAGACATTTACTTCTAAATCGAGTAACGTTTCTATGGAAACGACAGGATTTTCTTTTGGGATACGACAATCACATTTCCGATCCACTAATCCTTCTTTACTCCATCCCTCACTCCCAAACATTGACGAATACACACGGATGTTGCGTCGCTATGAAATACTATGTGTTCTAAGACATTTCCTTCTAAATCGAGTAACGTTTCTATGGAAACGACATAATTTTCTTTTGGGATACGACAATCACATTTCCGATCCACTAATCCTTCTTTACTGCATCCCCCACTCCCACACATTGACGAATTCACACTGAAATTCCGTCGCTATGAAATACGAGTACTATGTGTTGTAAGACATTTCCTTCTAAATCGAGTAACGTTTCTATGGAAACACCAGGTTTTTCTTTTGGGATACGACAATCACATTTCCGATCCACTAATCCTTCTTTACTGCATCCCTCACTCTCAAACATTGACGAATTCACACGGAAATTGCGTCGCTATGAAATACTATGTGTTCTAAGACATTTCCTTTTAAATCGAGTAACGTTTCTATGGAAACGACGGGATTTTCTTTTGGGATACGACAAACTCATTTCCGATCCACTAATCCTTCTTTACTGCATCCCTCACTCCCACACATTGACGAGTTCACACGGAAATTTCGTCGCTATGAATTACTATGGGTTGTATGCCTTCTCCTTCGAAATCAAGTAACGTTTCTATGGAAACGACAGGACTTTCTTTTGGGATACGACAATCTCATTTCCGATCCACTAATGCTTCTTTACTGCATCCCTCACTCCCACACATTGACGAATTCACACGGAAATTGCGTCGCTATGAAATACTATGTGTTCTAAGACATTTCCTTCTAAATCGAGTAACGTTTCTATGGAAACGACAGAATTTTCTTTTGGGAGACGACAATCTCATTTCCGATCCACTAATTCCTCTTTACTGCATCCCTCACTCCCAAACATTGACGAATTCACACGGAAATTCCGTCGCTATGAAATACGGGTACTATGTGTTCTAAGACATTTCCTTCTAAATCGAGTAACGTTTCTATGGAAACGACAGGATTTTCTTTTGGGATACGACAATCACATTTCCGATCCACTAATCCTTCTTTACTTCATCCCTCACTCCCAAACATTGACGAATTCACACGGAAATTGCGTCGCTATGAAATACTATGTGTTCTAAGACATTTCCTTCTAAATCGAGTATCGTTTCTATGGAAACAACAGGATTTTCTTATGGGAGACGACAATCTCATTTCTGATCCACTAATCCTTCTTTACTGCATCCCTCACTCCCAAACATTGACGAATTCACACGGAAATTCCGTCGCTATGAAATACGGGTACTATGTGTTCTAAGACATTTCCTTCTAAATCGAGTAACGTTTCTATGGAAACGACAGGATTTTCTTTTGGGATACGACAATCACATTTCCGATCCACTAATCCTTCTTTACTGCATCCCTCACTCCCACACATTGACGAATTCACACGGAAATTCCGTCGCTATGAAATACGAGTACTATGTGTTCTAAGACATTTCCTTCTAAATCGAGTATCGTTTCTATGGAGACGACAGGATTTTCTTTTGGGATACGACAATCTCATTTCCGATCCACTAATCCTTCTTTACTGCATCCCTCACTCCCACACATTGACGAATTCACACGGAAATTCCGTCGCAATGAAATACGAGTACTATGTGTTCTAAGACATTTACTTCTAAATCGAGTAACGTTTCTATGGAAACGACAGGATTTTCTTTTGGGATACGACAATCACATTTCCGATCCACTAATCCGTCTTTACTCCATCCCTCACTCCCAAACATTTACGAATTCACACGGAAATTGCGTCGCTATGAAATACTATGTGTTCTAAGACATTTCCTTCTAAATCGAGTAACGTTTCTATGGAAACGACATAATTTTCTTTTGGGATACGACAATCACATTTCCGATCCACTAATCCTTCTTTACTGCATCCCTCACTCCCACACATTGACGAATTCACACGGAAATTCCGTCGCTATGAAATACGAGTACTATGTGTTCTAAGACATTTCCTTCTAAATCGAGTAAGGTTTCTATGGAAACACCAGGATTTTCTTTTGGGATACGACAATCACATTTCCGATCCACTAATCCATCTTTACTGCATCCCTCACTCCCAAACGTTGACGAATTCACACGGAAATTGCGTCGCTATGAAATACTATGTGTTCTAAGACATTTCCTTCTAAATCGAGTAACGTTTCTATGGAAACGACGGGATTTTCTTTTGGGATACGACAAACTCATTTCCGATCCACTAATCCTTCTTTACTGCATCCCTCACTCCCACACATTGACGAATTCACACGGAAATTTCGTCGCTATGAATTACTATGGGTTCTATGACTTCTCCTTCGAAATCAAGTAACGTTTCTATGGAAACGACAGGACTTTTTTTTGGGATACGACAATCTCATTACCGATCCACTAATGCTTCTTTACTGCATCCCTCACTCCCACACATTGACGAATTCACACGGAAATTGCGTCGCTAAGAAATACTATGTGTTCTAAGACATTTCCTTCTAAATCGAGTAAGGTTTCTATGGAAACGACAGGATTTTCTTTTGGGAGACGACAATCTCATTTCCGATCCACTAATCCTGCTTTACTGCATCCCTCACTCCCAAACATTGACGAATTCACACGGAAATTCCGTCGCTATGAAATACGGGTACTATGTGTTCTAAGACATTTCCTTCTAAATCGAGTAACGTTTCTATGGAAACGACAGGAATTTCTTTTGGAATACGACAATCACATTTCCGATCCACTAATCCTTCTTTACTGCATCCCTTACTCCCACACATTGACAAATTCACACGGAAATTCCGTCGCTATGAAATACGAGTACTATGAGTTCTAAGACATTTCCTTCTAAATCGAGTAACGTTTCTATGGAAACGACAAAATTTTCTTTTGGGATACGACAATCTCATTTCCGATCCACTAATCCTTCTTTACTGCATCCCTCACTCCCACACATTGACGAATTCACACGGAAATTCCGTCGCAATGAAATACGAGTACTATGAGTTCTAAGACATTTACTTCTAAATCGAGTAACGTTTCTATGGATACGACAGGATTTTCTTTTGGCATACGACAATCACATTTCCGATCCACTAATCCTTCTTTACTGCATCCCTCACTCCCAAACATTGACGAATTCACACGGAAATTCCGTCGCCATGAAATACTATGTGTTCCAAGACATTTCCTTCCAAATCGAGTAACGTTTCTATGGAAACGACAGGATTTTCTTTTAGGATACGACAATCTCATTTCCGATCCACTAATCCTTCTTTACTGCATCCCTCACTCCCACAGATTGACGAATTCACACGGAAATTGCGTCGCTATGAAATACTATGTGTTCTAAGACATTTCCTTCGAAATCGAGTAACGTTTCTATGGCAACGACAGGATTTTCTTTTGGGATACGACAATCACATTTCCGATCCACTAATCCTTCTTTACTTCATCCCTCACTCCCAAACATTGACGAATTCACACGGAAATTGCGTCGCTATGAAATACTATGTGTTCCAAGACATTTCCTTCTAAATCGAGTAACGTTTCTATGGAACCGACAGGATTTTCTTTTGGGATACGACAATCTCATTTCCGATCCACTAATCCTTCTTTACGACATCCCTCACTCCCACACATTGACGAATTCACACGGAAATTCCGTCGCTATGAAATACGAGTACTATGTGTTCTAAGACAGTTCCTTCTAAATCGAGTAACGCTTCTATTGAAACGACAGGATTTTCTTTTGGGATACGACAATCACATTTCCGATCCACTAATCCTTCTTTACTGCATCCCTCACTCCCAAACATTGACGAATTCACACGGAAATTCCGTCGCTATGAAATACGGGTACTATGTGTTCTAAGACATTTCCTTCTAAATCGAGTAACGTTTCAATCGAAACGACAGGATTTTCTTTTGGGATACGACAATCACATTTCCGATCAACTAATCCTTCTTTACTGCATCCCTTACTCCCACACATTGACAAATTCACACGGAAATTCCGTCGCTATGAAATACGAGTACTATGAGTTCTAAGACATTTCCTTCTAAATCGAGTAACGTTTCTATGGAAACGACAAAATTTTCTTTTGGGATACGACAATCTCATTTCCGATCCACTAATCCTTCTTTACTGCATCCCTCACTCCCACACATTGACGAATTCACACGGAAATTCCGTCGCAATGAAATACGAGTACTATGAGTTCTAAGACATTTACTTCTAAATCGAGTAACGTTTCTATGGAAACGACAGGATTTTCTTTTGGCATACGACAATCACATTTCCGATCCACTAATCCTTCTTTACTGCATCCCTTACTCCCACACATTGACAAATTCACACGGAAATTCCGTCGCTATGATATACGAGTACTATGAGTTCTAAGACATTTCCTTCTAAATCGAGTAACGTTTCTATGGAAACGACAAAATTTTCTTTTGGGATACGACAATCTCATTTCCGATCCACTAATCCTTCTTTACTGCATCCCTCACTCCCACACATTGACGAATTCACACGGAAATTCCGTCGCAATGAAATACGAGTACTATGAGTTCTAAGACATTTACTTCTAAATCGAGTAACGTTTCTATGGATACGACAGGATTTTCTTTTGGCATACGACAATCACATTTCCGATCCACTAATCCTTCTTTACTGCATCCCTCACTCCCAAACATTGACGAGTTCACACGGAAATTCCGTCGCTATGAAATACTATGTGTTCCAAGACATTTCCTTCCAAATCGAGTAACGTTTCTATGGAAACGACAGGATTTTCTTTTAGGATACGACAATCTCATTTCCGATCCACTAATCCTTCTTTACTGCATCCCTCACTCCCACAGATTGACGAATTCACACGGAAATTGCGTCGCTATGAAATACTATGTGTTCTAAGACATTTCCTTCGAAATCGAGTAACGTTTCTATGGCAACGACAGGATTTTCTTTTGGGATACGACAATCACATTTCCGATCCACTAATCCTTCTTTACTTCATCCCTCACTCCCAAACATTGACGAATTCACACGGAAATTGCGTCGCTATGAAATACTATGTGTTCCAAGACATTTCCTTCTAAATCGAGTAACGTTTCTATGGAACCGACAGGATTTTCTTTTGGGATACGACAATCTCATTTCCGATCCACTAATCCTTCTTTACGACATCCCTCACTCCCACACATTGACGAATTCACACGGAAATTCCGTCGCTATGAAATACGAGTACTATGTGTTCTAAGACAGTTCCTTCTAAATCGAGTAACGCTTCTATGGAAACGACAGGATTTTCTTTTGGGATACGACAATCACATTTCCGATCCACTAATCCTTCTTTACTGCATCCCTCACTCCCAAACATTGACGAATTCACACGGAAATTCCGTCGCTATGAAATACGGGTACTATGTGTTCTAAGACATTTCCTTCTAAATCGAGTAACGTTTCAATCGAAACGACAGGATTTTCTTTTGGGATACGACAATCACATTTCCGATCAACTAATCCTTCTTTACTGCATCCCTTACTCCCACACATTGACAAATTCACACAGAAATTCCGTCGCTATGAAATACGAGTACTATGAGTTCTAAGACATTTCCTTCTAAATCGAGTAACGTTTCTATGGAAACGACAAAATTTTCTTTTGGGATACGACAATCTCATTTCCGATCCACTAATCCTTCTTTACTGCATCCCTCACTCCCACACATTGACGAATTCACACGGAAATTCCGTCGCAATGAAATACGAGTACTATGAGTTCTAAGACATTTACTTCTAAATCGAGTAACGTTTCTATGGAAACGACAGGATTTTCTTTTGGCATACGACAATCACATTTCCGATCCACTAATCCTCCTTTACTGCATCCCTCACTCCCAAACATTGACGAATTCACACGGAAATTCCGTCGCTATGAAATACTATGTGTTCCAAGACATTTCCTTCCAAATCGAGTAACGATTCTATGGAAACGACAGGATTTTCTTTTGGGATACGACAATCTCATTTCCGATCCACTAATCCTTCTTTACTGCATCCCTCACTCCCACAGATTGACGAATTCACACGGAAATTGCGTCGCTATGAAATACTCTGTGTTCTAAGACATTTCCTTCTAAATCGAGTAACGTTTCTATGGCAACGACAGGATTTTCTTTTGGGATACGACAATCACATTTCCGATCCACTAATCCTTCTTTACTTCATCCCTCACTCCCAAACATTGACGAATTCACACGGAAATTGCGTCGCTATGAAATACTATGTGTTCCAAGACATTTCCTTCTAAATCGAGTAACGTTTCTATGGAACCGACAGGATTTTCTTTTGGGATACGACAATCTCATTTCCGATCCACTAATCCTTCTTTACTGCATCCCTCACTCCCACAGATTGACGAATTCACACGGAAATTGCGTCGCTATGAAATACTATGTGTTCTAAGACATTTCCTTCTAAATCGAGTAACGTTTCTATGGCAACGACAGGATTTTCTTTTGGGATACGACAATCACATTTCCGATCCACTAATCCTTCTTTACTTCATCCCTCACTCCCAAACATTGACGAATTCACACGGAAATTGCGTCGCTATGAAATACTATGTGTTCCAAGACATTTCCTTCTAAATCGAGTAACGTTTCTATGGAACCGACAGGATTTTCTTTTGGGATACGACAATCTCATTTCCGATCCACTAATCCTTCTTTACGACATCCCTCACTCCCACACATTGACGAATTCACACGGAAATTCCGTCGCTATGAAATACGAGTACTATGTGTTCTAAGACAGTTCCTTCTAAATCGAGTAACGCTTCTATGGAAACGACAGGATTTTCTTTTGGGATACGACAATCACATTTCCGATCCACTAATCCTTCTTTACTGCATCCCTCACTCCCAAACATTGACGAATTCACACGGAAATTCCGTCGCTATGAAATACGGGTACTATGTGTTCTAAGACATTTCCTTCTAAATCGAGTAACGTTTCAATCGAAACGACAGGATTTTCTTTTGGGATACGACAATCACATTTCCGATCAACTAATCCTTCTTTACTGCATCCCTTACTCCCACACATTGACAAATTCACACGGAAATTCCGTCGCTATGAAATACGAGTACTATGAGTTCTAAGACATTTCCTTCTAAATCGAGTAACGTTTCTATGGAAACGACAAAATTTTCTTTTGGGATACGACAATCTCATTTCCGATCCACTAATCCTTCTTTACTGCATCCCTCACTCCCACACATTGACGAATTCACACGGAAATTCCGTCGCAATGAAATACGAGTACTATGAGTTCTAAGACATTTACTTCTAAATCGAGTAACGTTTCTATGGAAACGACAGGATTTTCTTTTGGCATACGACAATCACATTTCCGATCCACTAATCCTTCTTTACTGCATCCCTCACTCCCAAACATTGACGAATTCACACGGAAATTCCGTCGCTATGAAATACTATGTGTTCCAAGACATTTCCTTCCAAATCGAGTAACGATTCTATGGAAACGACAGGATTTTCTTTTGGGATACGACAATCTCATTTCCGATCCACTAATCCTTCTTTACTGCATCCCTCACTCCCACAGATTGACGAATTCACACGGAAATTGCGTCGCTATGAAATACTCTGTGTTCTAAGACATTTCCTTCTAAATCGAGTAACGTTTCTATGGCAACGACAGGATTTTCTTTTGGGATACGACAATCACATTTCCGATCCACTAATCCTTCTTTACTTCATCCCTCACTCCCAAACATTGACGAATTCACACGGAAATTGCGTCGCTATGAAATACTATGTGTTCCAAGACATTTCCTTCTAAATCGAGTAACGTCTCTATGGAACCGACAGGATTTTCTTTTGGGATACGACAATCTCATTTCCGATCCACTAATCCTTCTTTACGACATCCCTCACTCCCACACATTGACGAATTCACACGGAAGTTCCGTCGCTATGAAATACGAGTACTATGTGTTCTAAGACAGTTCCTTCTAAATCGAGTAACGCTTCTATGGAAACGACAGGATTTTCTTTTGGGATACGACAATCACATTTCCGATCCACTAATCCTTCTTTACTGCATCCCTCACTCCCAAACATTGACGAATTCACACGGAAATTCCGTCGCTATGAAATACGGGTACTATGTGTTCTAAGACATTTCCTTCTAAATCGAGTAACGTTTCAGTCGAAACGACAGGATTTTCTTTTGGGATACGACAATCACATTTCCGATCAACTAATCCTTCTTTACTGCATCCCTTACTCCCACACATTGACAAATTCACACGGAAATTCCGTCGCTATGAAATACGAGTACTATGAGTTCTAAGACATTTCCTTCTAAATCGAGTAACGTTTCTATGGAAACGACAAAATTTTCTTTTGGGATACGACAATCTCATTTCCGATCCACTAATCCTTCTTTACTGCATCCCTCACTCCCACACATTGACGAATTCACACGGAAATTCCGTCGCAATGAAATACGAGTACTATGAGTTCTAAGACATTTACTTCTAAATCGAGTAACGTTTCTATGGAAACGACAGGATTTTCTTTTGGCATACGACAATCACATTTCCGATCCACTAATCCTTCTTTACTGCATCCCTCACTCCCAAACATTGACGAATTCACACGGAAATTCCGTCGCTATGAAATACTATGTGTTCCAAGACATTTCCTTCCAAATCGAGTAACGATTCTATGGAAACGACAGGATTTTCTTTTGGGATACGACAATCTCATTTCCGATCCACTAATCCTTCTTTACTGCATCCCTCACTCCCACAGATTGACGAATTCACACGGAAATTGCGTCGCTATGAAATACTCTGTGTTCTAAGACATTTCCTTCTAAATCGAGTAACGTTTCTATGGCAACGACAGGATTTTCTTTTGGGATACGACAATCACATTTCCGATCCACTAATCCTTCTTTACTTCATCCCTCACTCCCAAACATTGACGAATTCACACGGAAATTGCGTCGCTATGAAATACTATGTGTTCCAAGACATTTCCTTCTAAATCGAGTAACGTTTCTATGGAACCGACAGGATTTTCTTTTGGGATACGACAATCTCATTTCCGATCCACTAATCCTTCTTTACGACATCCCTCACTCCCACACATTGACGAATTCACACGGAAATTCGGTCGCTATGAAATACGTGTACTATGTGTTCTAAGACAGTTCCTTCTAAATCGAGTAACGCTTCTATGGAAACGACAGGATTTTCTTTTGGGATACGACAATCACATTTCCGATCCACTAATCCTTCTTTACTGCATCCCTCACTCCCAAACATTGACGAATTCACACGGAAATTGCGTCGCTATGAAATACTATGTGTTCTAAGACATTTCCTTCTAAATCGAGTAACGTTTCTATGGAAACGACAGGATTTTCTTTTTTGATACGACAATCTCATTTCCGATCCACTAATTTTTCTTTACTGCATCCCTCACTCCCACACATTAAAGATTTCACACGGAAATTGCGTCGCTATGAAATACGAGTACTATGTGTTCTAAGACATTTCCTTCTAAATCGAGTAACGTTTCTATGGAAACGACAGGATTTTCTTTTGGGATACGACAATCACATTTCCGATCCACTAGTCCTTCTTTACTGTATCCCTCACTCCCACACATTGACGAATTCACACGGAAATTCCTTCGCTATGAAATACGAGTACTATGAGTTCTAAGACATTTCCTTCTAAATCGGGTAACGTTTCTATGGAAACGACAGGATTTTCTTTTGGGATACGACAATCTCATTTCCGATCCACTAATCCTTCTTTACTGCATCCCTCACTCCCACACATTGACGAATTCACACGGAAATTCCGTCGCTATGAAAAACGAGTACAATGTGTTCTAAGACATTTCCTTCTAAATCGAGTAACGTTCCTATGGAAAAGACAGGATTTACTTTTGGGATTCGACAATCACATTTCCGATCCACTAATCCTACTTTACTGCATCCCTCACTCCCAAACATTGACGAATTCACACGGAAATTGCGTCCCTATGAAATAATATGTATTCTAAGACATTTCCTTCTAAATCGAGTAACGTTTCTATGGAAACGACAGGATTTTCTTTTGGGATACGACAATCTCATTTCCGATCCACTAATCCTTCTTTACTGCATCCCTCGCTCCCACACATTGACGAATTCACACGGAAATTGCGTCGCTATGAAATACGAGTACTATGTGTTCTAAGACATTTCCTTCTAAATCGAGTAACGTTTCTATGGAAACGACAGGATTTTCTTTTGGGATACGACAATCACATTTCCGATCCACTAATTCCTCTTTACTGCATTCCTCACTCTCATACATTGACGAATTCACACGGAAATTGCGTCGCTATGAAATACGAGTACTATGTGTTCTAGGACATTTCCTTCTAAATCGAGTAACGTTCCTATGGAAACGACAGGATTTTCTTTTGGGATTCGACAATCACATTTCCGATCCACTAATCCTTCTTTACTGCATCCCTCACTCCCAAACATTGTCGAATTCACACGGAAATTCCGTCGCTATGAAATACTATGTGTTCCAAGACATTTCCTTCTAAATCGAGTAACGTTTCTATGGAAACGACAGGATTTTCTTTTGGGATACGACAATCTCATTTCCGATCCACTAATCCTTCTTTACTGCATCCCTCACTCCCACACATTGACGAATTCACACGGAAATTGCGTCGCTATGAAATACTATGTGTTCTAAGTCATTTCCTTCTAAATCGAGTAACGTTTCTATGGAAACGACAGGATTTTCTTTTGGGATACGACAATCACATTTCCGATCCACTAATCCTTCTTTACTGCATCCCTCACTCCCAACCATTGACGACTACACACGGAAATTGCGTCGCTATGAAATACTATGTGTTCCAAGACATTTCCTTCTAAATCGAGTAACGTTTCTATGGAAACGACAGGATTTTCTTTTGGGATACGACAATCTCATTTCCGATCCACTAATCCTTCTTTACTGCATCCCTCACTCCCACACATTGACGAATTCACACGGAAATTCCGTCGCTATAAAAAACGAGTACAATGTGTTCTATGACATTTCCTTCTAAATCGAGTAACGTTCCTATGGAAACGACAGAATTTTCTTTTGGGATTCGACAATCACATTTCCGATCCACTAATCCTTCTTTACTGCATCCCTCACTCCCAAACATTGACGAATTCACACGGAAATTGCGTCCCTATGAAATAATATGTATTCTAAGACATTTCCTTCTAAATCGAGTAACGTTTCTATGGAAACGACAGGATTTTCTTTTGGGATACGACAATCTCATTTCCGATCCACTAATCCTTCTTTACTGCATCCCTCGCTCCCACACATTGACGAATTCACACGGAAATTGCGTCGCTATGAAATACGAGTACTATGTGTTCTAAGACATTTCCTTCTAAATCGAGTAACGTTTCTATGGAAACGACAGGATTTTCTTTTGGGATACGACAATCACATTTCCGATCCACTAATTCCTCTTTACTGCATTCCTCACTCCCACACATTGACGAATTCACTCGGAAATTGCGTCGCTGTGTAATACGAGTACTATGTGTTCTAAGACATTTCCTTCTAAATCGAGTAACGCTTCTATCGAAACGACAGGATTCTCTTTTGGGATACGACAATCACATTTCCGATCAACTAATCCTTCTTTACTGCATCCCTCACTCCCAAACATTGACGAATTCACACGGAAATTGCGTCGCTATGAAATACTATGTGTTCTAAGACATTTCCTTCTAAATCGATTAACGTTTCTATGGAAACGACAGGATTTTCTTTTTTGATGCGACAATCTCATTTCCGATCCACTAATTTTTCTTTACTGCATCCCTCACTCCCACACATTGAAGATTTCACACGGAAATTGCGTCGCTATGAAATACGAGTACAATGTGTTCTAAGACATTTCCTTCAAAATCGAGTAACGTTTCTATGGAAACGACAGGATTTTCTTTTGGGATACGACAATCACATTTCCGATCCACTAGTCCTTCTTTACTGTATCCCTCACTCCCACACATTGACGAATTCGACGGAAATTCCGTCGCTATGAAATACGAGTACTATGAGTTCTAAGACATTTCCTTCTAAATCGAGTAACGTTTCTATGGAAACGACAGGATTTTATTTTGGGATACGACAATCTCATTTCCGATCCACTAATGCTTCTTTACTGCATCCCTCACTCCCACACATTGACGAATTCACACGGAAATTCCGTCGCTATGAAAAACGAGTACAATGTGTTCTAAGACATTTCCTTCTAAATCGAGTAACGTTCCTATGGAAACGACAGGATTTTCTTTTGGGATTCGACAATCACTTTTCCGATCCACTAATCCTTCTTTACTGCATCCCTCACTCCCAAACATTGACGAATTCACACGGAAATTACGTCCCTATGAAATAATATGTATTCTAAGACATTTCCTTGTAAATCGAGTAACGTTTCTATGGAAACGACAGGATTTTCTTTTGGGATACGACAATCTCATTTCCGATCCACTAATCCTTCTTTACTGCATCCCTCGCTCCCACACATTGACGAATTCAAACGGAAATTGCGTCGCTATGAAATACGAGTACTATGTGTTCTAAGACATTTCCTTCTAAATCGAGTAACGTTCCTATGGAAACGACAGGATTTTCTTTTGGGATTCGACAATCACATTTCCGATCCACCAATCCTTCTTTACTGCATCCCTCACTCCCAAACATTGACGAATTCACACGGAAATTCCGTCGCTATGAAATACTATGTGTTCCAAGACATTTCCTTCCAAATCGAGTAGCGTTTCTATGGAAACGACAGGATTTTCTTTTGGGATACGACAATCACATTTCCGATCCACTAATCCTTCTTTACTGCATCCCTCACTCCCAAACATTGACGAATTCACACGGAAATTGCGTCGCTATGAAATACTATGTGTTCCAAGACATTTCCTTCTTAATCGAGTAACGTTTCTATGGAAACGACAGGATTTTCTTTTGGGATACGACAATCTCATTTCCGATCCACTAATCCTTCTTTACTGCATCCCTCACTCCCACACATTGACGAATTCACACGGAAATTCCGTCTCTATGAAATACGAGTACTATGTGTTCTAAGACAGTTCCATCCAAATCGAGTAACGCTTCTATGGAAACGACAGGATTTTCTTTTGGGATACGACAATCTCATTTCCGATCCACTAATTTTTCTTTACTGCATCCCTCACTCCCACACATTGAAGATTTCACACGGAAATTGCGTCTCTATGAAATACGAGTACTATGTGTTCTAAGACAGTTCCATCTAAATCGAGTAACGCTTCTATGGAAACGACAGGATTTTCTTTTGGGATACGACAATCTCATTTCCGATCCACTAATTTTTCTTTACTGCATCCCTCACTCCCTCACATTGAAGATTTCACACTGAAATTGCGTCGCTATGAAATACGAGTACTATGTGTTCTAAGACATTTCCTTCTAAATCGAGTAACGTTTCTATGGAAACGACAGGTTTTTCTTTTGGGATACGACAATCACATTTCCGATCCACTAGTCCTTCTTTACTGTATCCCTCACTCCCACACAGTGACGAATTCACACGGAAATTCCGACGCTATGAAATACGAGTACTATGAGTTCTAAGACATTTCCTTCTAAATCGAGTAACGTTTCTATGGAAACGACAGGATTTTCTTTTGGGATCCGACAAGCTCATTTCCGATCCACTAATCCTTCTTTACTGCATCTCTCACTCCCACACATTGACGAATTCACACTGAAATTCCGTCGCTATGAAAAACGAGTACTATGTGTTCTAAGACATTTCCTTCTAAATCGTGTAACGTTCCTATGGAAACGACAGGATTTTCTTTTGGGATTCGACAATCACATTTCCGATCCACTAATCCTTCTTTACTGCGTCCCTCACTCCCAAACATTGACGAATTCACACGGAAATTGCGTCCCTATGAAATAATATGTATTCTAATACATTTCTTTGTAAATCGAGTAACGTTTCTATGGAAACGACAGGATTTTCTTTTGGGATACGACAATCTCATTTCCGATCCACTAATCCTTCTTTACTGCATCCCTCGCTCCCACACATTGACGAATTCACACGGAAATTGCGTCGCTATGAAATACGAGTACTATGTGTTCTAAGACATTTCCTTCTAAATCGAGTAACGTTCCTATGGAAACGACAGGATTTTCTTTTGGGATTCGACAATCACATTTCCGATCCACCAATCCTTCTTTACTGCATCCCTCACTCCCAAACATTGACGAATTCACACGGAAATTCCGTCGCTATGAAATACTATGTGTTCCAAGACATTTCCTTCCAAATCGAGTAACGTTTCTATGGAAACGACAGGATTTTCTTTTGGGATACGTCAATCACATTTCCGATCCACTAATCCTTCTTTACTGCATCCCTCACTCCCAAACATTGACGAATTCACACGGAAATTGCGTCGCTATGAAATACCATGTGTTCCAAGACATTTCCTTCTTAATCGAGTAACGTTTCTATGGAATCGACAGGATTTTCTTTTGGGATACGACAATCTCATTTCCGATCCACTAATCCTTCTTTACTGCATCCCTCACTCCCACACATTGACGAATTCACACGGAAATTCCGTCTCTATGAAATACGAGTACTATGTGTTCTAAGACAGTTCCATCCAAATCGAGTAACGCTTCTATGGAAACGAAAGGATTTTCTTTTGGGATACGACAATCTCATTTCCGATCCACTAATTTTTCTTTACTGCATCCCTCACTCCCACACATTGAAGATTTCACACGGAATTTGCGTCTCTATGAAATACGAGTACTATGTGTTCTAAGACAGTTCCATCTAAATCGAGTAACGCTTCTATGGAAACGACAGGATTTTCTTTTAGGATACGACAATCTCATTTCCGATCCACTAATTTTTCTTTACTGCATCCCTCACTCCCACACATTGAAGATTTCACACTGAAATTGCGTCGCTATGAAATACGAGTACTATGTGTTCTAAGACATTTCCTTCTAAATCGAGTAACGTTTCTATGGAAACGACAGGATTTTCTTTTGGGATACGACAATCACATTTCCGATCCACTAGTCCTTCTTCACTGTATCCCTCACTCCCACACATTGACGAATGCACACGGAAATTCCGTCGCTATGAAATACGAGTACTATGAGTTCTAAGACATTTCCTTCTAAATCGAGTAACGTTTCTATGGAAACGACAGGATTTTCTTTTGGGATACGACAATCTCATTTCCGATCCACTAATCCTTCTTTACTGCATCCCTCACTCCCACACATTGACGAATTCACACGGAAATTCCGTCGCTATGAAAAACGAGTACAATGTGTTCTAAGACATTTCCTTCTAAATCGAGTAACGTTCCTATGGAAACGACAGGATTTTCTTTTGGGATTCGACAATCACATTTCCGATCCACTAATCTTTCTTTACTGCGTCCCTCACTCCCAAACATTGACGAATTCACACGGAAATTGCGTCCCTATGAAATAATATGTATTCTAAGACATTTCCTTCTAAATCGAGTAACGTTTCTATGGAAACGACAGGATTTTCTTTTGGGATACGACAATCTCATTTCCGATCCACTAATGCTTCTTTACTGCATCCCTCTCTCCCACACATTGACGAATTCACACGGAAATTCCGTCGCTATGAAAAACGAGTACAATGTGTTCTAAGACATTTCCTACTAAATCGAGTAACTTTCCTATGGAAACGACAGGATTTTCTTTTGGGATTCGACAATCACATTTCCGATCCACTAATCCTTCTTTACTGCATCCCTCACTCCCAAACATTGACGAATTCACACGGAAATTGCGTCCCTATGAAATAATATGTATTCTAGGACATTTCCTTGTAAATCGAGTAACGTTTCTATGGAAAGGCCAGGATTTTCTTTTGGGATACGACAATCTCATTTCCGATCCACTAATCCTTCTTTACTGCATCCCTCGCTCCCACACATTGACGAATTCACACGGAAATTGCGTCGCTATGAAATACGAGTACTATGTGTTCTAAGACATTTCCTTCTAAATCGAGTAACGTTCCTATGGAAACGACAGGATTTTCTTTTGGGATTCGACAATCACATTTCCGATCCACCAATCCTTCTTTACTGCATCCCTCACTCCCAAACATTGACGAATTCACACGGAAATTCCGTCGCTATGAAATACTATGTGTTCCAAGACATTTCCTTCCAAATCGAGTAACTTTTCTATGGAAACGACAGGATTTTCTTTTGGGATACGACAATCACATTTCCGATCCACTAATCCTTCTTTACTGCATCCCTCACTCCCAAACATTGACGAATTCACACGGAAATTGCGTCGCTATGAAATACTATGTGTTCCAAGACATTTCCTTCTTAATCGAGTAACGTTTCTATGGAAACGACAGGATTTTCTTTTGGGATACGACAATCTCATTTCCGATCCACTAATCCTTCTTTACTGCATCCCTCACTCCCACACATTGACGAATTCACACGGAAATTCCGTCTCTATGAAATACGAGTACTATGTGTTCTAAGACAGTTCCATCGAAATCGAGTAACGCTTCTATGGAAACGACAGGATTTTCTTTTGGGATACGACAATCTCATTTCCGATCCACTAATTTTCCTTTACTGCATCCCTCACTCCCACACATTGAAGATTTCACACGGAAATTGCGTCTCTATGAAATACGAGTACTATGTGTTCTAAGACAGTTCCATCTAAATCGAGTAACGCTTCTATGGAAACGACAGGATTTTCTTTTGGGATACGACAATCTCATTTCCGATCCACTAATTTTTCTGTACTGCATCCCTCACTCCCACACATTGAAGATTTCACACTGAAATTGCGTCGTTATGAAATACGAGTACTATGTGTTCTAAGACATTTCCTTCTAAATCGAGTAACGTTTCTATGGAAACGACAGGATTTTCTTTTGGGATACGACAATCACATTTCCGATCCACTAGTCCTTCTTTACTGTATCCCTCACTCCCACACATTGACGAATTCACACGGAAATTCCGTCGCTATGAAATACGAGTACTATGAGTTCTAAGACATTTCCTTCTAAATCGAGTAACGTTTCTATGGAAACGACAGGATTTTCTTTTGGGATACGAGAATCTCATTTCCGATCCACTAATCCTTCTTTACTGCATCCCTCACTCCCACACATTGACGAATTCACACGGAAATTCCGTCGCTATGAAAAACGAGTACAATGTGTTCTAAGACATTTCCTTCTAAATCGAGTAACGTTCCTATGGAAACGACAGGATTTTCTTTTGGGATTCGACAATCACATTTCCGATCCACTAATCCTTCTTTACTGCGTCCCTCACTCCCAAACATTGACGAATTCACACGGAAATTGCGTCCCTATGAAATAATATGTATTCTAAGACATTTCCTTCTAAATCGAGTAACGTTTCTATGGAAACGACAGGATTTTCTTTTGGGATACGACAATCTCATTTCCGATCCACTAATCCTTCTTTACTGCATCCCTCGCTCCCACACATTGACGAATTCACACGGAAATTGCGTCGCTATGAAATACGAGTACTATGTGTTCTAAGACATTTCCTTCTAAATCGAGTGACGTTTCAATGGAAACGACAGGATTTTCTTTTGGGATACGACAATCACATTTCCGATCCACTAATTCCTCTTTACTGCATTCCTCACTCCCACACATTGACGAATTCACACGGAAATTGCGTCGCTATGAAATACGAGTACTATGTGTTCTAAGACATTTCCTTCTAAATCGAGTAACGTTCCTATGGAAACGACAGGATTTTCTTTTGGGATTCGACAATCACATTTCCGATCCACTAATCCTTCTTTACTGCATCCCTCACTCCCAAACATTGACGAATTCACACGGAAACTGCGTCGCTATGAAATACTATGTGTTCTAAGACATTTCCTTCTAAATGGAGTAACGTTTCTATGGAAACGACAGGATTATCTTTTGGGATACGACAATCTCATTTCCGATCCACTAATCCTTCATTACTGCATCCCTCACTCCCACACATTGACGAATTCACACGGAAATTGCGTCGCTATGAAATACTATGTGTTCTAAGACATTTCCTTCTAAATCGAGTAACGTTTCTATGGAAACGACAGGATTTTCTTTTGGGATACGACAATCACATTTCCGATCCACTAATTCCTCTTTACTGCATTCCTCACTCCCACACATTGACGAGTTCACACGGAAATTGCGTCGCTATGAAATACGAGTACTATGTGTTCTAAGACATTTCCTTCTAAATTGAGTAACGTTCCTATGGAAACGACAGGATTTTCTTTTGGGATTCGACAATCACATTTCCGATCCACTAATCCTTCTTTACTGCATCCCTCACACCCAAACATTGACAAATTCACACGGAAATTGCGTTGCTATGAAATACTATGTGTTCTAAGACATTTCCTTCTAAATCGATTAACGTTTCTATGGAAACGACAGGATTTTCTTTTTTGATACGACAATCTCATTTCCGATCCACTAATTTTTCTTTACTGCATCCCTCACTCCCACACATTGAAGATTTCACACGGAAATTGCGTCGCTATGAAATACGAGTACAATGTGTTCTAAGACATTTCCTTCAAAATCGAGTAACGTTTCTATTGAAACGACAGGATTTCTTTTGGGATACGACAATCACATTTCCGATCCACTAGTCCTTCTTTACTGTATCCCTCACTCCCACACATTGACGAATTCACACGGAAATTCCGTCGCTATGAAATACGAGTACTATGAGTTCTAAGACATTTCCTTCTAAATCGAGTAACGTTTCTATGGAAACGACAGGATTTTCTTTTGGGATACGACAATCTCATTTCCGATCCACTAATGCTTCTATACTGCATCCCTCACTCCCACACATTGACGAATTCACACGGAAATTCCGTCGCTATGAAAAACGAGTACAATGTGTTCTAAGACATTTCCTTCTAAATCGAGTAACGTTCCTATGGAAACGACAGGATTTTCTTTTGGGATTCGACAATCACATTTCCGATCCACTAATCCTTCTTTACTGCATCCCTCAGTCCCAAACATTGACGAATTCACACGGAAATTGCGTCCCTATGAAATAATATGTATTCTAAGACATTTCCTTGTAAATCGAGTAACGTTTCTATGGAAACGACAGGTTTTTGTTTTGGGATACGACAATCTCATTTCCGATCCACTAATCCTTCTTTACTGCATCCCTCGCTCCCACACATTGACGAATTCACACAGAAATTGCGTCGCTATGAAATACGAGTACTATGTGTTCTAAGACATTTCCTTCTAAATCGAGTAACGTTCCTATGGAAACGACAGGATTTTCTTTTGGGATTCGACAATCACATTTCCGATCCACCAATCCTTCTTTACTGCATCCCTCACTCCCAAACATTGACGAATTCACACGGAAATTCCGTCGCTATGAAATACTATGTGCTCCAAGACATTTCCTTCCAAATCGAGTAACGTTTCTATGGAAACGACACGATTTTCTTTTGGGATACGACAATCACATTTCCGATCCATTAATCCCTCTTTACTGCATCCCTCACTCCCAAACATTGACGAATTCACACGGAAATTGCGTCGCTATGAAATACTATGTGTTCCAAGACATTTCCTTCTTAATCGAGTAACGTTTCTATGGAAAAGACAGGATTTTCTTTTGGGATACGACAATCTCATTTCCGATCCACTAATCCTTCTTTACTGCATCCCTCACTCCCACACATTGACGAAATCACACGGAAAATCCGTCTCTATGAAATACGAGTACTATGTGTTCTAAGACAGTTCCATCTAAATCGAGTAACGCTTCTATGGAAACGACAGGATTTTCTTTTGGGATACGACAATCTCATTTCCGATCCACTAATTTTTCTTTACTGCATCCCTCACTCCCACACATTGAAGATTTCACACGGAAATTGCGTCGCTATGAAATACGAGTACTGTGTGTTCTAAGACATTTCCTTCTAAATCGAGTAACGTTTCTATGGAAACGACAGGATTTTCTTTTGGGATACGACAATCACATTTCCGATCCACTAGTCCTTCTTTACTGTATCCCTCACTCCCACACATTGACGAATTCACACGGAAATTCCGTCGTTATGAAAAACGAGTACAATGTGTTCTAAGACAATTCCTTCTAAATCGAGTAACGTTCCTATGGAAACGACAGGATTTTCTTTTGGGATTCGACAATCACATTTCCGATCCACTAATCCCTCTTTACTGCATCCCTCACTCCCAAACATTGACGAATTCACACGGAAATTGCGTCGCTATGAAATACTATGTGTTCCAAGACATTTCCTTCTTAATCGAGTAACGTTTCTATGGAAACGACAGGATTTTCTTTTGGGATACGACAATCTGATTTCCGATCCACTAATCCTTCTTTACTGCATCCCTCACTCCCACACATTGACGAATTCACACGGAAATTCCGTCTCTATGAAATACGAGTACTATGTGTTCTAAGACAGTTCCATCTAAATCGAGTAACGCTTCTATGGAAACGACAGGATTTTCTTTTGGGATACGACAATCTCATTTCCGATCCACTAATTTTTCTTTACTGCATCCCTCACTCCCACACATTGAAGATTTCACACGGAAATTGCGTCGCTATGAAATACGAGTACTATGTGTTCTAAGACATTTCCTTCTAAATCGAGTAACGTTTCTATGGAAACGACAGGATTTTCTTTTGGGATACGACAATCACATTTCCGATCCACTAGTCCTTCTTTACTGTATCCCTCACTCCCACACATTGACGAATTCACACGGAAATTCCGTCGCTATGAAAAACGAGTACATTGTGTTATAAGACATTTCCTTCTAAATCGAGTAACGTTCCTATGTAAACGACAGGATTTTCTTTTGGGATTCGACAATCACATTTCCGATCCACTAATCCTTCTTTACTGCGTCCCTCACTCCCAAACATTGACGAATTCACACGGAAATTGCGTCCCTATGAAATAATATGTATTCTAAGACATTTCCTTCTAAATCGAGTAACGTTTCTATGGAAACGACAGGATTTTCTTTTGGGATACGACAATCTCATTTCCGATCCACTAATCCTTCTTTACTGCATCCCTCGCTCCCACACATTGACGAATTCACACGGAAATTGCGTCGCTATGAAATACGAGTACTATGTGTTCTAAGACATTTCCTTCTAAATCGAGTGACGTTTCAATGGAAACGACAGGAATTTCTTTTGGGATACGACAATCACATTTCCGATCCACTAATCCTTCTTTACTGCATCCCTCACTCCCACACATTGACGAATTCACACGGAATTTCCGTCGCAATGAAATACGAGTACTATGTGTTCTAAGACATTTACTTCTAAATCGAGTAACGTTTCTATGGAAACGACAGGATTTTCTTTTGGGATACGACAATCACATTTCCGATCCACTAATCCTTCTTTACTACATCCCTCACTCCCAAACATTGACGAATTCACACGGAAATTCCGTCGCTATGAAATACTATGTGTTCCAAGACATTTCCTTCCAAATCGAGTAACGTTTCTATGGAAACGACAGGATTTTCTTTTGGAATACGACAATCTCATTTCCGATCCACTAATCCTTCTTTACTGCATCCCTCACTCCCACACATTGACGAATTCACACGGAAATTGCGTCGCTATGAAATACTATGTGTTCTAAGACATTTCCTTCTAAATCGAGTAACGTTTCTATGGAAACGACAGGATTTTCTTTTGGGATACGACAATCACATTTCCGATCCACTAATTCCTCTTTACTGCATTCCTCACTCCCACACATTGACGAGTTCACACGGAAATTGCGTCGCTATGAAATACGAGTACTATGTGTTCTAAGACATTTCCTTCTAAATTGAGTAACGTTCCTATGGAAACGACAGGATTTTCATTTGGGATTCGACAATCACATTTCCGATCCACTAATCCTTCTTTACTGCATCCCTCACACCCAAACATTGACAAATTCACACGGAAATTGCGTTGCTATGAAATACTATGTGTTCTAAGACATTTCCTTCTAAATCGATTAACGTTTCTATGGAAACGACAGGATTTTCTTTTTTGATACGACAATCTCATTTCCGATCCACTAATTTTTCTTTACTGCATCCCTCACTCCCACACATTGAAGATTTCACACGGAAATTGCGTCGCTATGAAATACGAGTACAATGTGTTCTAAGACATTTCCTTCAAAATCGAGTAACGTTTCTATTGAAACGACAGGATTTTCTTTTGGGATACGACAATCACATTTCCGATCCACTAGTCCTTCTTTACTGTATCCCTCACTCCCACACATTGACGAATTCACACGGAAATTCCGTCGCTATGAAATACGAGTACTATGAGTTCTAAGACATTTCCTTCTAAATCGAGTAACGTTTCTATGGAAACGACAGGATTTTCTTTTGGGATACGACAATCTCATTTCCGATCCACTAATGCTTCTATACTGCATCCCTCACTCCCACACATTGACGAATTCACACGGAAATTCCGTCGCTATGAAAAACGAGTACAATGTGTTCTAAGACATTTCCTTCTAAATCGAGTAACGTTCCTATGGAAACGACAGGATTTTCTTTTGGGATTCGACAATCACATTTCCGATCCACTAATCCTTCTTTACTGCATCCCTCAGTCCCAAACATTGACGAATTCACACGGAAATTGCGTCCCTATGAAATAATATGTATTCTAAGACATTTCCTTGTAAATCGAGTAACGTTTCTATGGAAACGACAGGTTTTTGTTTTGGGATACGACAATCTCATTTCCGATCCACTAATCCTTCTTTACTGCATCCCTCGCTCCCACACATTGACGAATTCACACAGAAATTGCGTCGCTATGAAATACGAGTACTATGTGTTCTAAGACATTTCCTTCTAAATCGAGTAACGTTCCTATGGAAACGACAGGATTTTCTTTTGGGATTCGACAATCACATTTCCGATCCACCAATCCTTCTTTACTGCATCCCTCACTCCCAAACATTGACGAATTCACACGGAAATTCCGTCGCTATGAAATACTATGTGCTCCAAGACATTTCCTTCCAAATCGAGTAACGTTTCTATGGAAACGACACGATTTTCTTTTGGGATACGACAATCACATTTCCGATCCATTAATCCCTCTTTACTGCATCCCTCACTCCCAAACATTGACGAATTCACACGGAAATTGCGTCGCTATGAAATACTATGTGTTCCAAGACATTTCCTTCTTAATCGAGTAACGTTTCTATGGAAAAGACAGGATTTTCTTTTGGGATACGACAATCTCATTTCCGATCCACTAATCCTTCTTTACTGCATCCCTCACTCCCACACATTGACGAAATCACACGGAAAATCCGTCTCTATGAAATACGAGTACTATGTGTTCTAAGACAGTTCCATCTAAATCGAGTAACGCTTCTATGGAAACGACAGGATTTTCTTTTGGGATACGACAATCTCATTTCCGATCCACTAATTTTTCTTTACTGCATCCCTCACTCCCACACATTGAAGATTTCACACGGAAATTGCGTCGCTATGAAATACGAGTACTGTGTGTTCTAAGACATTTCCTTCTAAATCGAGTAACGTTTCTATGGAAACGACAGGATTTTCTTTTGGGATACGACAATCACATTTCCGATCCACTAGTCCTTCTTTACTGTATCCCTCACTCCCACACATTGACGAATTCACACGGAAATTCCGTCGTTATGAAAAACGAGTACAATGTGTTCTAAGACAATTCCTTCTAAATCGAGTAACGTTCCTATGGAAACGACAGGATTTTCTTTTGGGATTCGACAATCACATTTCCGATCCACTAATCCCTCTTTACTGCATCCCTCACTCCCAAACATTGACGAATTCACACGGAAATTGCGTCGCTATGAAATACTATGTGTTCCAAGACATTTCCTTCTTAATCGAGTAACGTTTCTATGGAAACGACAGGATTTTCTTTTGGGATACGACAATCTGATTTCCGATCCACTAATCCTTCTTTACTGCATCCCTCACTCCCACACATTGACGAATTCACACGGAAATTCCGTCTCTATGAAATACGAGTACTATGTGTTCTAAGACAGTTCCATCTAAATCGAGTAACGCTTCTATGGAAACGACAGGATTTTCTTTTGGGATACGACAATCTCATTTCCGATCCACTAATTTTTGTTTACTGCATCCCTCACTCCCACACATTGAAGATTTCACACGGAAATTGCGTCGCTATGAAATACGAGTACTATGTGTTCTAAGACATTTCCTTCTAAATCGAGTAACGTTTCTATGGAAACGACAGGATTTTCTTTTGGGATACGACAATCACATTTCCGATCCACTAGTCCTTCTTTACTGTATCCCTCACTCCCACACATTGACGAATTCACACGGAAATTCCGTCGCTATGAAAAACGAGTACATTGTGTTATAAGACATTTCCTTCTAAATCGAGTAACGTTCCTATGTAAACGACAGGATTTTCTTTTGGGATTCGACAATCACATTTCCGATCCACTAATCCTTCTTTACTGCGTCCCTCACTCCCAAACATTGACGAATTCACACGGAAATTGCGTCCCTATGAAATAATATGTATTCTAAGACATTTCCTTCTAAATCGAGTAACGTTTCTATGGAAACGACAGGATTTTCTTTTGGGATACGACAATCTCATTTCCGATCCACTAATCCTTCTTTACTGCATCCCTCGCTCCCACACATTGACGAATTCACACGGAAATTGCGTCGCTATGAAATACGAGTACTATGTGTTCTAAGACATTTCCTTCTAAATCGAGTGACGTTTCAATGGAAACGACAGGAATTTCTTTTGGGATACGACAATCACATTTCCGATCCACTAATTTCTCTTTACTGCATTCCTCACTCCCACACATTGACGAATTCACACGGAAATTGCGTCGCTATGAAATACGAGTACTGTGTGTTCTAAGACATTTCCTTCTAAATCGAGTAACGTTCCTATGGAAACGACAGGATTTTCTTTTGGGATTCGACAATCACATTTCCGATCCACTAATCCTTCTTTACTGCATCCCTCACTCCCAAACATTGACGAATTCACACGGAAACTGCGTCGCTATGAAATACTATGTGTTCTAAGACATTTCCTTCTAAATGGAGTAACGTTTCTATGGAAACGACAGGATTTTCTTTTGGGATACGACAATCTCATTTCCGATCCACTAATCCTTCTTTACTGCATCCCTCACTCCCACACATTGACGAATTCACACGGAAATTGCGTCGCTATGAAATACGAGTACTATGAGTTATAAGACATTTCCTTCTAAATCGAGTAACGTTTCTATGGAAACGACAGGATTTTCTTTTGGGATACGACAATCTCATTTCCGATCCACTAATCCTTCTTTACTGCATCCCTCACTCCCACACATTGACGTATTTACACGGAAATTCCGTCGCTATGAAAAACGAGTACTATGTGTTCTAAGACATTTCCTTCTAAATCGAGTAACGTTCCTATGGAAACGACAGGATTTTCTTTTGGGATACGACAATCACATTTCCGATCCTCTAAACCTTCTTTACTGCATACCTCACTCCCATACATTGACGAATTCACTCGGAAATTCCGTCGCTATGAAATACGGGTACTATGTGATCTAAGACATATCCTTCTAAATCGAGTAACGTTTCTATGGAAACGACAGGATTTTCTTTTGGGATACGACAATCACATTTCCGATCCACTAATCCTTCTTTACTGCATCCCTCACTCCCACACATTGACGAATTCACACGGAAATTCCGTCGCTATGAAATACGAGTACTATGAGTTCTAAGACATTTCCATCTAAATCGAGTAACGTTTCTATGGAAACGACAGGATTTTCTTTTGGGATACGACAATCTCATTTCCGATCCACTAATCCTTCTTTACTGCATCCCTCACTCCCACACATTGACGAATTCACACGGAAATTCCGTCGCTATGAAATACGAGTACTATGAGTTCTGAGACATTTCCATCTAAATCGAGTAACGTTTCTATGGAAACGACAGGATTTTCTTTTGGGATACGACAATCTCATTTCCGATCCACTAATCCTTCTTTACTGCATCCCTCACTCCCACACATTGACGAATTCACACGGAAATTGCGTCGCTATGAAATACTATGTGTTCTAAGACATTTCCTTCTAAATCGAGTAACGTTTCTGTGGAAACGACAGGATTTTCTTTTGGGATACGACAATCACATTTCCGATCCACTAATCCTTCTTTACTGCATCCCTCACTCCCAAACATTGACGAATTCACACGGAAATTGCGTCGCTATGAAATACTATGTGTTCCAAGACATTTCCTTCTAAAGCGAGTAACGTTTCTATGGAAACGACAGGATTTTCTTTTGGGATACGACAATCTCATTTCCGATCCACTAATCCTTCTTTACTGCATCCCTCATTCCCACACATTGACGAAATCACACGGAAATTCCGTCGCTATGAAATACTATGTGTTCCAAGACATTTCCTTCCAAATCGAGTAACGTTTCTATGGAAACGACAGGATTTTCTTTTGGGATACGACAATCTCATTTCCGATCCACTAATCACCCTTTACTGCATCCCTCACTCCCACACATTGACGGATGCACACGGAAATTCCGTCGCTATGAAATACGAGTACTATGTGTTCTAAGACAGTTCCATCTAAATCTCGTAACGCTTCTATGGAAACGACAGGATTTTCTTTTGGGATACGACAATCACATTTCCGATCCACTAATCCTTCTCTACTGCATCCCTCACTCCCAAACATTGACGAATTCACACGGAAATTGCGTCGCTATGAAATACTATGTGTTCTAAGACATTTCCTTCTAAATCGAGTAACGTTTCTATGGAAACGACAGGATTTTCTTTTTTGATACGACAATCTCATTTCCGATCCACTAATTTTTCTTTACTGCATCCCTCACTCCCACACATTGAAGATTTCACACAGAAATTGCGTCGCTATGAAATACGAGTACTATGTGTTCTAAGACATTTCCTTCTAAATCGAGTAACGTTTCTATGGAAACGACAGGACTTTCTTTTGGGATACGACAATCACATTTCCGATCCACTAGTCCTTCTTTACTGTATCCCTCACTCCCACACATTGACGAATTCACACGGAAATTCCGTCGCTATGAAATACGAGTACTATGAGTTCTAAGACATTTCCTTCTAAATCGAGTAACGTTTCTATGGAAACGACAGGATTTTCTTTTGGGGTACGACAATCTCATTTCCGATCCACTAATCCTTCTTTACTGCATCCCTCACTCCCACACATTGACGAATTCACATGGAAATTCCGTCGCTATGAAAAACGAGTACAATGTGTTCTAAGACATTTCTTTCAAAATCGAGTAACGTTCCTATGGAAACGACAGGATTTTCTTTTGGGATTCGACAATCACATTTCCGATCCACTAATCCTTCTTTACTGCATCCCTCACTCCCAAACATTGACGAATTCACACGGAAATTGCGTCCCTATGAAATAATATGTATTCTAAGACATTTCCTTCTAAATCAAGTAACGTTTCTATGGAAACGACAGGATTTTCTTTTGGGATACGACAATCTCATTTCCGATCCACTAATCCTTCTTTACTGCATCCCTCGCTCCCACACATTGACGAATTCACACGGAAATTGCGTCGCTATGAAATACGAGTACTATGTGTTCTAAGACATTTCCTTCTAAATCGAGTAACGTTTCTATGGAAACGACAGGATTTTCTTTTGGGATACGACAATCACATTTCCGATCCACTAATTCCTCTTTACTGCATTCCTCACTCCCACACATTGACGAATTCACACGGAAATTGCGTCGCTATGAAATACGAGTACTATGTGTTCTAAGACATTTCCTTCTAAATCGAGTAACGTTCCTAGGGAAACGACAGGATTTTCTTTTGGGATTCGACAATCACATTTCCGATCCACTAATCCTTCTTTACTGCATCCTTCACTCCCAAACATTGACGAATTCACACGGAAACTGCATCGCTATGAAATACTATGTGTTCTAAGACATTTCCTTCTAAATCGAGTAACGTTTCTATGGAAACGACAGGATTTTCTTTTGGGATACGACAATCTCATTTCCGATCCACTAATCCTTCTTTACTGCATCCCTCACTCCCACACATTGACGAATTCACACGGAAATTGCGTCGCTATGAAATACGAGTACTATGTGTTCTAAGACATTTCCTTCTAAATCGAGTAACGTTTCTATGGAAACGACATGATTTTCTTTTGGGATACGACAATCACATTTCCGATCCACTAGTCCTTCTTTACTGTATCCCTCACTCCCACACATTGACGAATTCACACGGAAATTCCGTCGCTATGAAATACGAGTACTATGAGTTCTAAGACATTTCCTTCTAAATCGAGTAACGTTTCTATTTAAACGACAGGATTTTCTTTTGGGATACGACAATCTCATTTCCGATCCACTAATCCTTCTTTACTGCATCCCTCACTCCCACACATTGACGTATTCACACGGAAATTCCGTCGCTATGAAAAACGAGTACTATGTGTTCTAAGACATTTCCTTCTAAATCGAGTAACGTTCCTATGGAAACGAAAGGATTTTCTTTTGGGATACGACAATCTCATTTCCGATCCACTAATCCTTCTTTACTTCATCCCTCACTCCCACACATTGACGAATTCACACGGAAATTGCGTCGCTATGAAATACTATGTGTTCTAAGACATTTCCTTCTAAATCGAGTAACGTTTCTATGGAAACGACAGGATTTTCTTTTGGGAGACAACAATCTCATTTCCGATCCACTAATCCTTCTTTACTGCATCCCTCACTCCCACACATTGACGAATTCACACGGAAATTGCGTCGCTATGAATTACGAGTACTATGTGTTCTAAGACATTTCCTTCTAAATCGAGTAACGTTTATATCGAAACGACAGGATTTTCTTTTGGGATACGACAATCACATTTCCGATCCACTAATCCTTCTTTACTGCATCCCTCACTCCCAAACATTGACGAATTCACACGGAAATTCCGTCGCTATGAAATAAGAGTACTATGTGTTCTAAGACATTTCCGTCTAAATCGAGTAACATTTCTATGGAAACAACAGGATTTTCTTTTGGGATACGACAATCACATTTCCGAACCACTAATCCTTCTTTACTGCATCCCTCACTCCCACACATTGACGAATTCACACGGAAATTCCGTCGCTATGAATTACTATGGGTTCTATGACTTCTCCTTTTAAATCAAGTAACGTTTCTATGGAAACGACAGGACTTTTGTTTGGGATACGACAATCTCATTTCCGATCCACTAATCCTACTTTACTGCATCCCTAACTCCCAAACATTGACGAATTCACACGGAAATTGCGTCGCTATGAAATACTATGTGTTCTAAAACATTTCCTTCTAAATCGAGTAACGTTTCTATGGAAACGACAGGATTTTCTTTTGGGATACGACAATCTCATTTCCGATCCACTAACCCTTCTTTACTGCATCCCTCACTCCCAAACATTGACGAATTCACACGGAAATTGTGTCGCTATGAAATACGAGTACTATGTGTTCTAAGACATTACCTTCTAAATCGAGTCACGTTTCTATGGAAACGACAGGATTTTCTTTTGGGATACGACAATCACATTTCCGATCCACTAATCCTTCTTTACTGCATCCCTCACTCCCAAACATTGACGAATTCACACGGAAATTCCGTCGCTATGAAATACGGGTACCATGTGTTCTAAGACATTTCCTTCTAAATCGAGTAACGTTTCTATGGAAACGACAGGATTTTCTTTTGGGATACGACAATCACATTTCCGATCCTCTAAACCTTCTTTACTGCATACCTCACTCCCATACATTGACGAATTCACACGGAAATTCCGTCGCTATGAAATACGAGTACTATGTGTTCTAAGACATTACCTTCTAAATCGAGTAACGTTTCTATGGAAACGACAGGATTTTCTTTTGGGATACGACAATCACATTTCCGATCCACTAATCCTTCTTTACTGCATCCCTCACTCCCAAACATTGACGAATTCACACGGAAATTCCGTCGCTATGAAATACGGGTACTATGTGTTCTAAGACATTTCCTTCTAAATCGAGTAACGTTTCTATGGAAACGACAGGATTTTCTTTTAGGATACGACAATCACATTTCCGATCCTCTAAACCTTCTTTACTGCATACCTCACTCCCATACATTGACGAATTCACACGGAAATTCCGTCGCTATGAAATACGGGTACTATGTGTTCTAAGACATTTCCTTCTAAATCGAGTAACGTTTCTATGGAAACGACAGGATTTTCTTTTGGGATACGACAATCACATTTCCGATCCACTAATCCTTCTTTACTGCATCCCTCACTCCCACACATTGACGAATTCACACTGAAATTCCGTCGCTATGAAATACGAGTACTATGAGTTCTAAGACATTTCCATCTAAATCGAGTAACGTTTCTATGGAAACGACAGGATTTTCTTTTGGGATACGACAATCTCATTTCCGATCCAGTAATCCTTCTTTACTGCATCCCCCACTCCCACACATTGACGGATTCACACGGAAATTCCGTCGCAATGAAATACGAGTACTATGTGTTCTAAGACATTTACTTCTAAATCGAGTAACGTTTCTATGGAAACGACAGGACTTTCTTTTGAGATACGACAATCACATTTCCGATCCACTAATCCTTCTTTACTGCATCCCTCACTCCCAAACATTGACGAATTCACACGGAAATTCCGTCGCTATGAAATAGTATGTGTTCCAAGACATTTCCTTCCAAATCGAGTAACGTTTCTATGGAAACGACAGGATTTTCTTTTGGGATACGACAATCTCATTTCCGATCCACTAATCCTTCTTTACTGCATCCCTCACTCCCACACATTGACGAATTCACACGGAAATTGCGTCGCTATGAAATACGAGTACTATGTGTTCTAAGACATTTCCTTCTAAATCGAGTAACGTTTCTATGGAAACGACAGGATTTTCTTTTGGGATACGACAATCACATTTCCGATCCACAAGTCCTTCTTTACTGTATCCCTCACTCCCACACATTGACGAATTCACACGGAAATTCCGTCGCTATGAAATACGAGTACTATGAGTTCTAAGACATTTCCTTCTAAATCGAGTAACGTTTCTATTTAAACGACAGGATTTTCTTTTGGGATACGACAATCTCATTTCCGATCCACTAATCCTTCTTTACTGCATCCCTCACTCCCACACATTGACGTATTCACACCGAAATTCCGTCGCTATGAAAAACGAGTACTATGTGTTCTAAGACATTTACTTCTAAATCGAGTAACGTTCCTATGGAAACGAAAGGATTTTCTTTTGGGATACGACAATCTCATTTCCGATCCACTAATCCTTCTTTACTTCATCCCTCACTCCCACACATTGACGAATTCACACGGAAATTGCGTCGCTATGAATTAAGAGTACTATGTGTTCTAAGACATTTCCTTCTAAATCGAGTAACGTTTATATCGAAACGACAGGATTTTCTTTTGGGATACGACAATCACATTTCCGATCCACTAATCCCTCTTTACTGCATCCCTCACTCCCAAACATTGACGAATTCACACGGAAATTCCGTCGCTATGAAATAAGAGTACTATGTGTTCTAAGACATTTCCGTCTAAATCGAGTAACGTTTCTATGGAAACAACAGGATTTTCTTTTGGGATACGACAATCACATTTCCGAACCACTAATCCTTCTTTACTGCATCCCTCACTCCCACACATTGACGAATTCACACGGAAATTCCGTCGCTATGAATTACTATGGGTTCTATGACTTCTCCTTCTAAATCAAGTAACGTTTCTATGGAAACGACAGGACTTTTGTTTGGGATACGACAATCTCATTTCCGATCCACTAATCCTACTTTACTGCATCCCTAACTCCCAAACATTGACGAATTCACACGGAAATTGCGTCGCTATGAAATACTATGTGTTCTAAAACATTTCCTTCTAAATCGAGTAACGTTTCTATGGAAACGACAGGATTTTCTTTTGGGATACGACAATCACATTTCCGATCCACTAATCCTTCTTTACTGCATCCCTCACTCCCAAACATTGACGAATTCACACGGAAATTCCGTCGCTATGAAATACGGGTACTATGTGTTCTAAGACATTTCCTTCTAAATCGAGTAACGTTTCTATGGAAACGACAGGATTTTCTTTTAGGATACGACAATCACATTTCCGATCCTCTAAACCTTCTTTACTGCATACCTCACTCCCATACATTGACGAATTCACACGGAAATTCCGTCGCTATGAAATACGGGTACTATGTGTCCTAAGACATTTCCTTCTAAATCGAGTAACGTTTCTATGGAAACGACAGGATTTTCTTTTGGGATACGACAATCACATTTCCGATCCACTAATCCTTCTTTACTGCATTCCTCACTCCCACACATTGACGAATTCACACGGAAATTCCGTCGCTATGAAATACGAGTACTATGAGTTCTAAGACATTTCCATCTAAATCGAGTAACGTTTCTATGGAAACGACAAAATTTTCTTTTGGGATACAACAATCTCATTTCTGATCCAGTAATCCTTCTTTACTGCATCCCCCACTCAGACACATTGACGAATTCACACGGAAATTCCGTCGCAATGAAATACGAGTACTATGTGTTCTAAGACATTTACTTCTAAATCGAGTAACGTTTCTACGGAAACGACAGGACTTTCTTTTGGGATACGACAATCACATTTCCGATCCACTAATCCTTCTTTACTGCATCCCTCACTCCCAAACATTGAGGAATTCACACGGAAATTCCGTCGCTATGAAATAGTATGTGTTCCAAGACATTTCCTTCCAAATCGAGTAACGTTTCTATGGAAACGACAGGATTTTCTTTTGGGATACGACAATCTCATTTCCGATCCACTAATCCTTCTTTACTGCATCCCTCACTCCCACACATTGACGAATTCACACGGAAATTGCGTCGCTATGAAATACTATGTGTTCTAAGACATTTCCTTCTAAATCGAGTAACGTTTCTATGGAAACGACATGATTTTCTTTTGGGATACGACAATCACATTTCCGATCCACTAGTCCTTCTTTACTGTATCCCTCACTCCCACACATTGACGAATTCACACGGAAATTCCGTCGCTATGAAATACGAGTACTATGAGTTCTAAGACATTTCCTTCTAAATCGAGTAACGTTTCTATTTAAACGACAGGATTTTCTTTTGGGATACGACAATCTCATTTCCGATCCACTAATCCTTCTTTACTGCATCCCTCACTCCCACACATTGACGTATTCACACGGAAATTCCGTCGCTATGAAAAACGAGTACTATGTGTTCTAAGACATTTCCTTCTAAATCGAGTAACGTTCCTATGGAAACGAAAGGATTTTCTTTTGGGATACGACAATCTCATTTCCGATCCACTAATCCTTCTTTACTTCATCCCTCACTCCCACACATTGACGAATTCACACGGAAATTGCGTCGCTATGAAATACTATGTGTTCTAAGACATTTCCTTCTAAATCGAGTAACGTTTCTATGGAAACGACAGGATTTTCTTTTGGGAGACAACAATCTCATTTCCGATCCACTAATCCTTCTTTACTGCATCCCTCACTCCCACACATTGACGAATTCACACGGAAATTGCGTCGCTATGAATTACGAGTACTATGTGTTCTAAGACATTTCCTTCTAAATCGAGTAACGTTTATATCGAAACGACAGGATTTTCTTTTGGGATACGACAATCACATTTCCGATCCACTAATCCTTCTTTACTGCATCCCTCACTCCCAAACATTGACGAATTCACACGGAAATTCCGTCGCTATGAAATAAGAGTACTATGTGTTCTAAGACATTTCCGTCTAAATCGAGTAACATTTCTATGGAAACAACAGGATTTTCTTTTGGGATACGACAATCACATTTCCGAACCACTAATCCTTCTTTACTGCATCCCTCACTCCCACACATTGACGAATTCACACGGAAATTCCGTCGCTATGAATTACTATGGGTTCTATGACTTCTCCTTTTAAATCAAGTAACGTTTCTATGGAAACGACAGGACTTTTGTTTGGGATACGACAATCTCATTTCCGATCCACTAATCCTACTTTACTGCATCCCTAACTCCCAAACATTGACGAATTCACACGGAAATTGCGTCGCTATGAAATACTATGTGTTCTAAAACATTTCCTTCTAAATCGAGTAACGTTTCTATGGAAACGACAGGATTTTCTTTTGGGATACGACAATCTCATTTCCGATCCACTAACCCTTCTTTACTGCATCCCTCACTCCCAAACATTGACGAATTCACACGGAAATTGTGTCGCTATGAAATACGAGTACTATGTGTTCTAAGACATTACCTTCCAAATCGAGTCACGTTTCTATGGAAACGACAGGATTTTCTTTTGGGATACGACAATCACATTTCCGATCCACTAATCCTTCTTTACTGCATCCCTCACTCCCAAACATTGACGAATTCACACGGAAATTCCGTCGCTATGAAATACGGGTACCATGTGTTCTAAGACATTTCCTTCTAAATCGAGTAACGTTTCTATGGAAACGACAGGATTTTCTTTTGGGATACGACAATCACATTTCCGATCCTCTAAACCTTCTTTACTGCATACCTCACTCCCATACATTGACGAATTCACACGGAAATTCCGTCGCTATGAAATACGAGTACTATGTGTTCTAAGACATTACCTTCTAAATCGAGTAACGTTTCTATGGAAACGACAGGATTTTCTTTTGGGATACGACAATCACATTTCCGATCCACTAATCCTTCTATACTGCATCCCTCACTCCCAAACATTGACGAATTCACACGGAAATTCCGTCGCTATGAAATACGGGTACTATGTGTTCTAAGACATTTCCTTCTAAATCGAGTAACGTTTCTATGGAAACGACAGGATTTTCTTTTAGGATACGACAATCACATTTCCGATCCTCTAAACCTTCTTTACTGCATACCTCACTCCCATACATTGACGAATTCACACGGAAATTCCGTCGCTATGAAATACGGGTACTATGTGTTCTAAGACATTTCCTTCTAAATCGAGTAACGTTTCTATGGAAACGACAGGATTTTCTTTTGGGATACGACAATCACATTTCCGATCCACTAACCCTTCTTTACTGCATCCCTCACTCCCACACATTGACGAATTCACACTGAAATTCCGTCGCTATGAAATACGAGTACTATGAGTTCTAAGACATTTCCATCTAAATCGAGTAACGTTTCTATGGAAACGACAGGATTTTCTTTTGGGATACGACAATCTCATTTCCGATCCAGTAATCCTTCTTTACTGCATCCCCCACTCCCACACATTGACGGATTCACACGGAAATTCCGTCGCAATGAAATACGAGTACTATGTGTTCTAAGACATTTACTTCTAAATCGAGTAACGTTTCTATGGAAACGACAGGACTTTCTTTTGAGATACGACAATCACATTTCCGATCCACTAATCCTTCTTTACTGCATCCCTCACTCCCAAACATTGACGAATTCACACGGAAATTCCGTCGCTATGAAATAGTATGTGTTCCAAGACATTTCCTTCCAAATCGAGTAACGTTTCTATGGAAACGACAGGATTTTCTTTTGGGATACGACAATCTCATTTCCGATCCACTAATCCTTCTTTACTGCATCCCTCACTCCCACACATTGACGAATTCACACGGAAATTGCGTCGCTATGAAATACGAGTACTATGTGTTCTAAGACATTTCCTTCTAAATCGAGTAACGTTTCTATGGAAACGACAGGATTTTCTTTTGGGATACGACAATCACATTTCCGATCCACAAGTCCTTCTTTACTGTATCCCTCACTCCCACACATTGACGAATTCACACGGAAATTCCGTCACTATGAAATACGAGTACTATGAGTTCTAAGACATTTCCTTCTAAATCGAGTAACGTTTCTATTTAAACGACAGGATTTTCTTTTGGGATACGACAATCTCATTTCCGATCCACTAATCCTTCTTTACTGCATCCCTCACTCCCACACATTGACGTATTCACACCGAAATTCCGTCGCTATGAAAAACGAGTACTATGTGTTCTAAGACATTTACTTCTAAATCGAGTAACGTTCCTATGGAAACGAAAGGATTTTCCTTTGGGATACGACAATCTCATTTCCGATCCACTAATCCTTCTTTACTTCATCCCTCACTCCCACACATTGACGAATTCACACGGAAATTGCGTCGCTATGAATTAAGAGTACTATGTGTTCTAAGACATTTCCTTCTAAATCGAGTAACGTTTATATCGAAACGACAGGATTTTCTTTTGGGATACGACAATCACATTTCCGATCCACTAATCCCTCTTTACTGCATCCCTCACTCCCAAACATTGACGAATTCACACGGAAATTCCGTCGCTATGAAATAAGAGTACTATGTGTTCTAAGACATTTCCGTCTAAATCGAGTAACGTTTCTATGGAAACAACAGGATTTTCTTTTGGGATACGACAATCACATTTCCGAACCACTAATCCTTCTTTACTGCATCCCTCACTCCCACACATTGACGAATTCACACGGAAATTCCGTCGCTATGAATTACTATGGGTTCTATGACTTCTCCTTCTAAATCAAGTAACGTTTCTATGGAAACGACAGGACTTTTGTTTGGGATACGACAATCTCATTTCCGATCCACTAATCCTACTTTACTGCATCCCTAACTCCCAAACATTGACGAATTCACACGGAAATTGCGTCGCTATGAAATACTATGTGTTCTAAAACATTTCCTTCTAAATCGAGTAACGTTTCTATGGAAACGACAGGATTTTCTTTTGGGATACGACAATCTCATTTCCGATCCACTAACCCTTCTTTACTGCATCCCTCACTCCCAAACATTGACGAATTCACACGGAAATTGTGTCGCTATGAAATACGAGTACTATGTGTTCTAAGACATTACCTTCTAAATCGAGTCACGTTTCAATGGAAACGACAGGATTTTCTTTTGGGATACGACAATCACATTTCCGATCCACTAATCCTTCTTTACTGCATCCCTCACTCCCAAACATTGACGAATTCACACGGAAATTCCGTCGCTATGAAATATGGGTACCATGTGTTCTAAGACATTTCCTTCTAAATCGAGTAACGTTTCTATGGAAACGACAGGATTTTCTTTTGGGATACGACAATCACATTTCCGATCCTCTAAACCTTCTTTACTGCATACCTCACTCCCATACATTGACGAATTCACACGGAAATTCCGTCGCTATGAAATACGAGTACTATGTGTTCTAAGACATTACCTTCTAAATCGAGTAACGTTTCTATGGAAACGACAGGATTTTCTTTTGGGATACGACAATCACATTTCCGATCCACTAATCCTTCTTTACTGCATCCCTCACTCCCAAACATTGACGAATTCACACGGAAATTCCGTCGCTATGAAATACGGGTACTATGTGTTCTAAGACATTTCCTTCTAAATCGAGTAACGTTTCTATGGAAACGACAGGATTTTCTTTTAGGATACGACAATCACATTTCCGATCCTCTAAACCTTCTTTACTGCATACCTCACTCCCATACATTGACGAATTCACACGGAAATTCCGTCGCTATGAAATACGGGTACTATGTGTCCTAAGACATTTCCTTCTAAATCGAGTAACGTTTCTATGGAAACGACAGGATTTTCTTTTGGGATACGACAATCACATTTCCGATCCACTAATCCTTCTTTACTGCATCCCTCACTCCCACACATTGACGAATTCACACGGAAATTCCGTCGCTATGATATACGAGTACTATGAGTTCTAAGACATTTCCATCTAAATCGAGTAACGTTTCTATGGAAACGACAAAATTTTCTTTTGGGATACAACAATCTCATTTCCGATCCAGTAATCCTTCTTTACTGCATCCCCCACTCCCACACATTGACGAATTCACACGGAAATTCCGTCGCAATGAAATACGAGTACTATGTGTTCTAAGACATTTACTTCTAAATCGAGTAACGTTTCTATGGAAACGACAGGACTTTCTTTTGGGATACGACAATCACATTTCCGATCCACTAATCCTTCTTTACTGCATCCCTCACTCCCAAACATTGAGGAATTCACACGGAAATTCCGTCGCTATGAAATAGTATGTGTTCCAAGACATTTCCTTCCAAATCGAGTAACGTTTCTATGGAAACGACAGGATTTTCTTTTGGGATACGACAATCTCATTTCCGATCCACTAATCCTTCTTTACTGCATCCCTCACTCCCACACATTGACGAATTCACACGGAAATTGCGTCGCTATGAAATACTATGTGTTCTAAGACATTTCCTTCTAAATCGAGTAACGTTTCTATGGAAACGACAGGATTTTCTTTTGGGATACGACAATCTCATTTCCGATCCACTAATCCTTCTTTACTGCATCCCTCACTCCCACACATTGACGAATTCACACGGAAATTGCGTCGTTATGAAATACGAGTACTATGTGTTCTAAGACATTTCCTTCTAAATCGAGTAATGTTCCTATGGAAACGACAGGATTTTCTTTTGGGATACGACAATCTCATTTCCGATCCACTAATCCTCCTTTACTGCATCCCTCACTCCCACACATTGACGAATTCACACGGAAATTGCGTCGCTATGAAATACGAGTACTATGTGTTCTAAGACATTTCCTTCTAAATCGAGTAACGTTTCTATGGAAACGACAGGATTTTCTTTTGGGATACGACCATCACATTTCCGATCCACTAGTCCTTCTTTACTGTATCCCTCACTCCCACACATTGACGAATTCACACGGAAATTCCGTCGCTATGAATTACGAGTACTATGAGTTCTAAGACATTTCCTTCTAAATCGGGTAACGTTTCTATGGAAACGACAGCATTTTCTTTTGGGATACGACAATCTCATTTCCGATCCACTCATCCTTCTTTACTTCATCCCTCACTCCCACACATTGACGAATTCACACGGAAATTGCGTCGCTATGAAATACTATGTGTTCTAAGACATTTCCTTCTAAATCGAGTAACGTTTCTATGGAAACGACAGGATTTTCTTTTGGGAGACAACAATCTCATTTCCGATCCACTAATCCTTCTTTACTGCATCCCTCACTCCCACACATTGACCAATTCACACGGAAATTGCGTCGCTATGAATTACGAGTACTATGTGTTCTAAGACATTTCCTTCTAATTCGAGTAACGTTTCTATCGAAACGACAGGATTTTCTTTTGGGATACGACAATCACATTTCCGATCCACTTATCCTTCTTTACTGCATCCCTCACTCCCAAACATTGACGAATTCACACGGAAATTCCGTCGCTATGAAATAAGAGTACTATGTGTTCTAAGACATTTCGGTCTAAATCGAGTAACGTTTCTATGGAAACGACAGGATTTTCTTTTGGGATATGACAATCACATTTCCGAACCACTAATCCTTCTTTACTGCATCCCTCACTCCCACACATTGACGAATTCACACGGAAATTCCGTCGCTATGAATTACTATGGGTTCTATGACTTCTCCTTCTAAATCAAGTAACGTTTCTATGGAAACGACAGGACTTTTGATTGGGATACGACAATCTCATTTCCGATCCACTAATCCTTCTTTACTGCATCCCTCACTCCCAAACATTGACGAATTCACACGGAAATTGCGTCGCTATGAAATACTATGTGTTCTAAGACATTTCCTTCTGAATCGAGTAACGTTTCTATGGAAACGACAGGATTTTCTTTTGGGATACGACAATCTCATTTCCGATCCACTAACCCTTCTTTACTGCATCCCTCACTCCCAAACATTGACGAATTCACACTGAAATTGCGTCGCTATGAAATACGAGCACTATGTGTTCTAAGACATTACCTTCAAAATCGAGTAACGTTTCTATGGAAACGACAGGATTTTCTTTTGGGATACGACAATCACATTTCCGATCCACTAATCCTTCTTTACTGCATCCCTCACTCCCAAACATTGACGAATTCACACGGAAATTCCGTCGCTATGAGATACGGGTACTATGTGTTCTAAGACATTTCCTTCTAAATCGAGTTACGTTTCTATGGAGACGACAGGATTTTCTTTTGGGATACGACAATCACATTTCCGATCCTCTAAACCTTCTTTACTGCATACCTCACTCCCATACATTGACGAATTCACACGGAAATTCCGTCGCTATGAAATACGGGTACTATGTGTTCTAAGACATTTCCTTCAAAATCGAGTAACGTTTCTATGGAAACGACAGGATTTTCTTTTGGGATACGACAATCACATTTCCGATCCACTAATCCTTCTTTACTGCATCCCTCACTCCCACACATTGACGAATTCACACGGAAATTCCGTCGCTATGAAATACGAGTACTATGAGTTCTAAGACATTTCCATCTAAATCGAGTAACGTTTCTATGGAAACGACAGGATTTTCTTTTGGATACGACAATATCATTTCCGATCCACTAATCCTTCTTTACTGCATCCCTCACTCCCACACATTAGCGAATTCACACGGAAATTCCGTCGCAATGAAATACGAGTACTATGTGTTCTAAGACATTTACTTCTAAATCGAGTAACGTTTCTATGGAAACGACAGGACTTTCTTTTGGGATACGACAATCACATTTCCGATCCACTAATCCTTCTTTACTGCATCCCTCACTCCCAAACATTGACGAATTCACACGGAAATTCCGTCGCTATGAAATACTATGTGTTCCAAGACATTTCCCTCCAAATCGAGTAACGTTTCTATGGAAACGACAGGATTTTCTTTTGGGATACGACAATCTCATTTCCGATCCACTAATCCTTCTTTACTGCATCCCTCACTCCCACACATTGACGAACTCACACGGAAATTGCGTCGCTATGAAATACTATGTGTTCTAAGACATTTCCTTCTAAATCGAGTAACGTTTCTATGGAAACGACAGGATTTTCTTTTGGGATACGACAATCACTTTTCCGATCCACTAATCCTTCTTTACTGCATCCCTCACTCCCAATCATTGACGAATTCACACGGAAATTGCGTCGCTATGAAATACTATGTGTTCCAAGACATTTCCTTCTAAATCGAGTAACGTTTCTATGGAAACGACAGGATTTTCTTTTGGGATACGACAATCTCATTTCCGATCCAGTAATCCTTTTTTACTGCATCCCTCACTCCCACACATTGACGAATTCACACGGAAATTGCGTCGCTATGAAATACGAGTACTATGTGTTCTAAGACAGTTCCTTCTAAATCGAGTAACGCATCTATGGAAACGACAGGATTTTCTTTTGGGATACGACAATCACATTTCCGATCCACTAATCCTTCTTTACTGCATCCCTCACTCCCAAACATTGACGAATTCACACGGAAATTCCGTCGCTATGAATTACTATGTGTTCTAAGACATTTCCTTCTAAATCGAGTAACGTTTCTATGGAAACGACAGGATTTTCTTTTGGGATACGACAATCTCATTTCCGATCCACTAATCCTTCTTTACTGCAACCCTCACTCCCACACATTGACGAATTCACACGGAAATTCCGTCGCTATGAAAAACGAGTACTATGTGTTCTAAGTCATTTCCTTCTAAATCGAGTAACGTTCCTATGGAAACGACAGGATTTTTTTTGGGATTCGACAATCACATTTCCGATCCACTAATCCTTCTTTACTGCATCCCTCACTCCCAAACATTGACGAATTCAAACGGAAATTTCGTCGCTATGAAATACTAAGTGTTCTAAAACATTTCCTTCCAAATCGAGTAACGTTTCTATGGAAACGACAGGATTTTCTTTTGGGATACGACAATCTCATTTCCGATCCACTAATCCTTCTTTACTGCATCCCTCACTCCCACACATTGACGAATTCACACGGAAATTGCGTCGCTATGAAATACTATGTGTTCTAAGACATTTCCTTCTAAATCGAGTAACGTTTCTATGGAAACGACAGGATTTTCTTTTGGGATACGACAATCACATTTCCGAACCACTAATCCTTCTTTACTGCATCCCTCACTCCCAAACATTGACGAATTCACACGGAAATTGCGTCGCTATGAAATACGAGTACTATGTGTTCTAAGACATTTCCTTTTAAATCGAGTAACGTTTTTATGGAAACGACAGGATTTTCTTTTGGGATACGACAATCTCATTTCCGATCCACTAATCCTTCTTTACTGCATCCCTCACCCCCACACATTGACGAATTCACACGGAAATTCCGTCGCTATGAAATAAGAGTACTATGTGTTCTAAGACATTTCCGTCTAAATCGAGTAACGTTTCTATGGAAACGACAGGATTTTCTTTTGGGATACGACAATCACATTTCCAAACCACTAATCCTTCTTTACTGCATCCCTCACTCCCACACATTGACGAATTCACACGGAAATTCCGTCGCTATGAATTACTATGGGTTCTATGACTTCTCCTTCTAAATCAAGTAACGTTTCTATGGAAACGACAGGACTTTTGTTTGGGATACGACAATCTCATTTCCGATCCACTAATCCTTCTTTACTGCATCCCTCACTCCCAAACATTGACGAATTCACACGGAAATTGCGTCGCTATGAAATACTATGTGTTCTAAGACATTTCCTTCTAAATCGAGTAACGTTTCTATGGAAACGACAGGATTTTCTTTTGGGATACGACAATCTCATTTCCGATCCACTAACCCTTCTTTACTGCATCCCTCACTCCCAAACATTGACGAATTCACACGGAAATTGCGTCGCTATGAAATACGAGTACTATGTGTTCTAAGACATTACCTTCTAAATCGAGTAACGTTTCTATCGAAACGACAGGATTTTCTTTTGGGATACGACAATCACATTTCCGATCCACTAATCCTTCTTTACTGTATCCCTCACTCCCAAACATTGACGAATTCACACGGAAATTCCGTCGCTATGAAATACGGGTACTATGTGTTCTAAGACATTTCCTTCTAAATCGAGTAACGTTTCTATGGAAACGACAGGATTTTCTTTTGGGATACGACAATCACATTTCCGATCCTCTAAACCTTCTTTACTGCATACCTCACTCCCATACATTGACGAATTCACACGGAAATTCCGTCGCTATGAAATACGGGTACTATGTGTTCTAAGACATTTCCTTCTAAATCGAGTAACGTTTCTATGGAAACGACAGGATTTTCTTTTGGGATACGACAATCACATTTCCGATCCACTAATCCTTCTTTACTGCATCCCTCACTCCCACACATTGACGAATTTACACGGAAATTCCGTCGCTATGAAATACGAGTACTATGAGTTCTAAGACATTTCCATCTAAATCGAGTAACGTTTCTATGGAAACGACAGGATTTTCTTTTGGGATACGACAATCTCATTTCCGATCCACTAATCCTTCTTTACTGCATCCCTCACTCCCACACATTGACGAATTCACACGGAAATTCCGTCGCAATGAAATACGAGTACTATGTGTTCTAAGACATTTACTTCTAAATCGAGTAACGTTTCTATGGAAACGACAGGACTTTCTTTTGGGATACGACAATCACATTTCCGATCCACTAATCCTTCTTTACTGCATCCCTCACTCCCAAACATTGACGAATTCACACGGAAATTCCGTCGCTATGAAATACTATGTGTTCCAAGACATTTCCTTCCAAATCGAGTAACGTTTCTATGGAAACGACAGGATTTTCTTTTGGGATACGACAATCTCATTTCCGATCCACTAATCCTTCTTTACTGCATCCCTCACTCCCACACATTGACGAATTCACACGGAAATTGCGTCGCTATGAAATACTATGTGTTCTAAGACATTTCCTTCTAAATCGAGTAACGTTTCTATGGAAACGACAGGATTTTCTTTTGGGATACGACAATCACATTTCCGATCCACTAATCCTTCTTTACTGCATCCCTCACTCCCAAACATTGCCGAATTCAAACGGAAATTGCGTCGCTATGAAATACTATGTGTTCCAAGACATTTCCTTCTAAATCGAGTAACGTTTCTATGGAAACGACAAAATTTTCTTTAGGGATACGACAATCTCATTTCCGATCCAGTAATCCTTTTTTACTGCATCCCTCACTCCCACACATTGACGAATTCACACGGAAATTCCGTCGCTATGAAATACGAGTACTATGTGTTCTAAGACAGTTCCTTCTATATCGAGTAACGCTTCTATGGAAACGACAGCATTTTCTTTTGGGGTACGACAATCACATTTCCGATCCACTAATCCTTCTTTACTGCATCCCTCACTCCCAAACATTGACGAATTCACACGGAAATTGCGTCGCTATGAAATACTATGTGTTCTAAGACATTTCCTTCTAAATTGAGTAACGTGTCTATGGAAACGACAGGATTTTCTTTTGGGATACGACAATCTCATTTCCGATCCACTAATCCTTCTTTACTGCATCCCTCACTCCCACACATTGACGAATTCACACGGAAATTGCGTCGCTATGAAATACGAGTACTATGTGTTCTAAGACATTTCCTTCTAAATCGAGTAACGGTTCTATGGAAACGACAGGATTTTCTTTTGGGATACGACAATCGCATTTCCGATCCACTAATCCTTCTTTACTGCATCCCTCACTCCCAAACATTGACGAATTCACACGGAAATTGCGTCGCTATGAAATACTATGTGTTCCAAGACATTTCCTTCTAAATCGAGTAACGTTTCTATGGAAACGACAGGATTTTCTTTTGGGATACGACAATCTCATTTCCGATCCAGTAATCCTTTTTTACTGCATCCCTCACTCCCACACATTGACGAATTCACACGGAAATTCCGTCGCTATGAAATACGAGTACTATGTGTTCTAAGACAGTTCCTTCTAAATCGAGTAACGCTTCTATGGAAACGACAAGATTTTCTTTTGGGATACGACAATCACATTTCCGATCCACTAATCCTTCTTTACTGCATCCCTCACTCCCAAACATTGACGAATTCACACGGAAATTGCGTCGCTATGAAATACTATGTGTTCTAAGACATTTCCTTCTAAATCGAGTAACGTTTCTATGGAAACGACAGGATTTTCTTTTGGGATACGACAATCTCATTTCCGATCCACTAATCCTTCTTTACTGCATCCCTCACTCCCACACATTGACGAATTCACACGGAAATTGCGTCGCTATGAATTACGAGTACTATGTGTTCTAAGACATTTCCTTCTAAATCGAGTAACGTTTCTATGGAAACGACAGGATTTTCTTTTGGGATACGACAATCACATTTCCGATCCACTAGTCCTTCCTTACTGTATCCCTCACTCCCACACATTGACGAATTCACACGGAAATTCCGTCGCTATGAAATACGAGTTCTATGAGTTCTAAGACATTTCCTTCTAAATCGAGTAACGTTTCTATGGAAACGACAGGATTTTCTTTTGGGATACGACAATCTCATTTCCGATCCACTAATCCTTCTTTACTGCATCCCTCACTCCCACACATTGACGAATTCACACGGAAATTCCGTCGCTATAAAAAACGAGTACTATGTGTTCTAAGTCATTTCCTTCTAAATCGAGTAACGTTCCTATGGAAACGACAGGATTTTTTTTGGAATTCGGCAATCACATTTCCGATCCACTAATCCTTCTTTACTGCATCCCTCACGCCCAAACATTGACGAATTCAAACGGAAATTGCGTCGCTATGAAATACTATGTGTTCTAAAACATTTCCTTCCAAATAGAGTAACGTTTCTATGGAAACGACAGGATTTTCTTTTGGGATACGACAATCTCATTTCCGATCCACTAATCTTTCTTTACTGCATCCCTCACTCCCACACATTGACGAATTCACACGGAAATTGCGTCGCTATGAAATACTATGTGTTCTAAGACATTTCCTTCTAAATCGAGTAACGTTTCTATGGAAACGACAGGATTTTCTTTTGGGATACGACAATCACATTTCCGAACCACTAATCCTTCTTTACTGCATTCCTCACTCCCAAACATTGACGAATTCACCCGGAAATTGCGTCGCTATGAAATACGAGTACTATGTATTCTAAGACATTTCCTTTTAAATCGAGTAACGTTTCTTTGGAAACGACAGGATTTTCTTTTGGGATACGACAATCTCATTTCCGATCCACTAATCCTTCTTTACTGCATCCCTCACCCCCACACATTGACGAATTAACACGGAAATTCCGTCGCTATGAAATACGAGTACTATGTGTTCTAAGACAATTCCTTCTAAATCAAGTAACGTTTCTATGGAAACGACAGGATTTTCTTTTGGGATACGACAATCACATTTCCGATCCACTAATCCTTCTTTACTGCATCCCTCACTCCCAAACATTGACGAATTCACACGGAAATTGCGTCGCTATGAAATACGAGTACTATGTGTCCTAAGACATTTCCTTCTAAATCGAGTAACGTTTCTATGGAAACGACAGGATTTTCTTTTGGGATACGACAATCTCATTTCCGATCCACTAATCCTTCTTTACTGCATCCCTCACCCCCACACATTGACGAATTCATACGGAAATTCCGTCGCTATGAAATACGAGTACTATGTGTTCTAAGACAATTCCTTCTAAATCGAGTAACGTTTCTATGGAAACGACAGGATTTTCTTTTGGGATACGACAATCACATTTCCGATCCACTAACCCTTCTTTACTGCATCCCTCACTCCCAAACATTGACGAATTCACACGGAAATTCCGTCGCTATGAAATACTATGTGTTCCAAGACATTTCCCTCCAAATCGAGTAACGTTTCTATGGAAACGACAGGATTTTCTTTTGGGATACGACAATCTCATTTCCGATCCACTAATCCTACTTTACTGCATCCCTCACTCCCACACATTGACGAATTCACACGGAAATTGCGTCGCTATGAAATACTATGTGTTCTAAGACATTTCCTTCTAAATCGAGTAACGTTTCTATGGAAACGACAGGATTTTCTTTTGGGATACGACAATCACATTTCCGATCCACTAATCCTTCTTTACTGCATCCCTCACTCCCAAACATTGACGAATTCACACGGAAATTGCGTCGCTATGAAATACTATGTGTTCCAAGACATTTCCTTCTAAATCGAGTAACGTTTCTATGGAAACGACAAGATTTTCTTTTGGGATACGACAATCTCATTTCCGATCCAGTAATCCTTTTTTACTGCTTCCCTCACTCCCACACATTGACGAATTCACACGGAAATTCCGTCGCTATGAAATACGAGTACTATGTGTTCTAAGACAGTTCCTTCTAAATCGAGTAACGCTTCTATGGAAACGACAGGATTTTCTTTTGGGATACGACAATCACATTTCCGATCCACTAATCCTTCTTTACTGCATCCCTCACTCCCAAACATTGACGAATTCACACGGAAATTGCGTCGCTACGAAATACTATGTGTTCTAAGACATTTCCTTCTAAATTGAGTAACGTTTCTATGGAAACGACAGGATTTTCTTTTGGGATACGACAATCTCATTTCCGATCCACTAATCCTTCTTTACTGCATCCCTCACTCCCACACATTGACGAATTCACACGGAAATTGCGTCGCTATGAAATACGAGTACTATGTGTTCTAAGACATTTCCTTCTAAATCGAGTAACGTTTCTATGGAAACGACAGGATTTTCTTTTGGGATACGACAATCACATTTCCGATCCACTAATCCTTCTTTACTGCATCCCTCACTCCCAAACATTGACGAATTCACACGGAAATTGCGTCGCTATGAAATACTATGTGTTCCAAGACATTTCCTTCTAAATCGAGTAACGTTTCTATGGAAACGACAGGATTTTCTTTTGTGATACGACAATCTCATTTCCGATCCAGTAATCCTTTTTTTACTGCATCCCTCACTCCCACACATTGACGAATTCACACGGAAATTCCGTCGCTATGAAATACGAGTACTATGTGTTCTAAGACAGTTCCTTCTAAATCGAGTAACGCTTCTATGGAAACGACAGGATTTTCTTTTGGGATACGACAATCACATTTCCGATCCACTAATCCTTCTTTACTGCATCCCTCACTCCCAAACATTGACGAATTCACACGGAAATTGCGTCGCTATGAAATACTATGTGTTCCAAGACATTTCCTTCTAAATCGAGTAACGTTTCTATGGAAACGACAGGATTTTCTTTTGGGATACGACAATCTCATTTCCGATCCAGTAATCCTTTTTTACTGCATCCCTCACTCCCACACATTGACGAATTCACACGGAAATTCCGTCGCTATGAAATACGAGTACTATGTGTTCTAAGACAGTTCCTTCTAAATCGAGTAACGCTTCTATGGAAACGACAAGATTTTCTTTTGGGATACGACAATCACATTTCCGATCCACTAATCCTTCTTTACTGCATCCCTCACTCCCAAACATTGACGAATTCACACGGAAATTGCGTCGCTATGAAATACTATGTGTTCTAAGACATTTCCTTCTAAATCGAGTAACGTTTCTATGGAAACGACAGGATTTTCTTTTGGGATACGACAATCTCATTTCCGATCCACTAATCCTTCTTTACTGCATCCCTCACTCCCACACATTGACGAATTCACACGGAAATTGCGTCGCTATGAATTACGAGTACTATGTGTTCTAAGACATTTCCTTCTAAATCGAGTAACGTTTCTATGGAAACGACAGGATTTTCTTTTGGGATACGACAATCACATTTCCGATCCACTAGTCCTTCCTTACTGTATCCCTCACTCCCACACATTGACGAATTCACACGGAAATTCCGTCGCTATGAAATACGAGTTCTATGAGTTCTAAGACATTTCCTTCTAAATCGAGTAACGTTTCTATGGAAACGACAGGATTTTCTTTTGGGATACGACAATCTCATTTCCGATCCACTAATCCTTCTTTACTGCATCCCTCACTCCCACACATTGACGAATTCACACGGAAATTCCGTCGCTATGAAAAACGAGTACTATGTGTTCTAAGTCATTTCCTTCTAAATCGAGTAACGTTCCTATGGAAACGACAGGATTTTTTTTGGAATTCGGCAATCACATTTCCGATCCACTAATCCTTCTTTACTGCATCCCTCACGCCCAAACATTGACGAATTCAAACGGAAATTGCGTCGCTATGAAATACTATGTGTTCTAAAACATTTCCTTCCAAATAGAGTAACGTTTCTATGGAAACGACAGGATTTTCTTTTGGGATACGACAATCTCATTTCCGATCCACTAATCTTTCTTTACTGCATCCCTCACTCCCACACATTGACGAATTCACACGGAAATTGCGTCGCTATGAAATACTATGTGTTCTAAGACATTTCCTTCTAAATCGAGTAACGTTTCTATGGAAACGACAGGATTTTCTTTTGGGATACGACAATCACATTTCCGAACCACTAATCCTTCTTTACTGCATCCCTCACTCCCAAACATTGACGAATTCACCCGGAAATTGCGTCGCTATGAAATACGAGTACTATGTGTTCTAAGACATTTCCTTTTAAATCGAGTAACGTTTCTTTGGAAACGACAGGATTTTCTTTTGGGATACGACAATCTCATTTCCGATCCACTAATCCTTCTTTACTGCATCCCTCACCCCCACACATTGACGAATTAACACGGAAATTCCGTCGCTATGAAATACGAGTACTATGTGTTCTAAGACAATTCCTTCTAAATCAAGTAACGTTTCTATGGAAACGACAGGATTTTCTTTTGGGATACGACAATCACATTTCCGATCCACTAATCCTTCTTTACTGCATCCCTCACTCCCAAACATTGACGAATTCACACGGAAATTGCGTCGCTATGAAATACGAGTACTATGTGTCCTAAGACATTTCCTTCTAAATCGAGTAACGTTTCTATGGAAACGACAGGATTTTCTTTTGGGATACGACAATCTCATTTCCGATCCACTAATCCTTCTTTACTGCATCCCTCACCCCCACACATTGACGAATTCATACGGAAATTCCGTCGCTATGAAATACGAGTACTATGTGTTCTAAGACAATTCCTTCTAAATCGAGTAACGTTTCTATGGAAACGACAGGATTTTCTTTTGGGATACGACAATCACATTTCCGATCCACTAACCCTTCTTTACTGCATCCCTCACTCCCAAACATTGACGAATTCACACGGAAATTCCGTCGCTATGATATACTATGTGTTCCAAGACATTTCCCTCCAAATCGAGTAACGTTTCTATGGAAACGACAGGATTTTCTTTTGGGATACGACAATCTCATTTCCGATCCACTAATCCTACTTTACTGCATCCCTCACTCCCACACATTGACGAATTCACACGGAAATTGCGTCGCTATGAAATACTATGTGTTCTAAGACATTTCCTTCTAAATCGAGTAACGTTTCTATGGAAACGACAGGATTTTCTTTTGGGATACGACAATCACATTTCCGATCCACTAATCCTTCTTTACTGCATCCCTCACTCCCAAACATTGACGAATTCACACGGAAATTGCGTCGCTATGAAATACTATGTGTTCCAAGACATTTCCTTCTAAATCGAGTAACGTTTCTATGGAAACGACAAGATTTTCTTTTGGGATACGACAATCTCATTTCCGATCCAGTAATCCTTTTTTACTGCTTCCCTCACTCCCACACATTGACGAATTCACACGGAAATTCCGTCGCTATGAAATACGAGTACTATGTGTTCTAAGACAGTTCCTTCTAAATCGAGTAACGCTTCTATGGAAACGACAGGATTTTCTTTTGGGATACGACAATCACATTTCCGATCCACTAATCCTTCTTTACTGCATCCCTCACTCCCAAACATTGACGAATTCACACGGAAATTGCGTCGCTACGAAATACTATGTGTTCTAAGACATTTCCTTCTAAATTGAGTAACGTTTCTATGGAAACGACAGGATTTTCTTTTGGGATACGACAATCTCATTTCCGATCCACTAATCCTTCTTTACTGCATCCCTCACTCCCACACATTGACGAATTCACACGGAAATTGCGTCGCTATGAAATACGAGTACTATGTGTTCTAAGACATTTCCTTCTAAATCGAGTAACGTTTCTATGGAAACGACAGGATTTTCTTTTGGGATACGACAATCACATTTCCGATCCACTAATCCTTCTTTACTGCATCCCTCACTCCCAAACATTGACGAATTCACACGGAAATTGCGTCGCTATGAAATACTATGTGTTCCAAGACATTTCCTTCTAAATCGAGTAACGTTTCTATGGAAACGACAGGATTTTCTTTTGTGATACGACAATCTCATTTCCGATCCAGTAATCCTTTTTTTACTACATCCCTCACTCCCACACATTGACGAATTCACACGGAAATTCCGTCGCTATGAAATACGAGTACTATGTGTTCTAAGACAGTTCCTTCTAAATCGAGTAACGCTTCTATGGAACCGACAGGATTTTCTTTTGGGATACGACAATCACATTTCCGATCCACTAATCCTTCTTTACTGCATCCCTCACTCCCAAACATTGACGAATTCACACGGAAATTCCGTCGCTATGAAATACTATGTGTTCTAAGACATTTCCTTCTAAATCGAGTAACGTTTCTATGGAAACGACAGGATTTTCTTTTGGGATACGACAATATCATTTCCGATCCACTAATCCTTCTTTACTGCATCCCTCACTCCCACACATTGACGAATTCACACGGAAATTGCGTCGCTATGAAATACGAGTACTATGTGTTCTAAGACATTTCCTTCTAAATCGAGTAAGGTTTCTATTTAAACGACAGGATTTTCTTTTGGGATACGACAATCACATTTCCGATCCACTAGTCCTTCTTTACTGTATCCCTCACTCCCACACATTGACGAATTCACACCGAAATTCCGTCGCTATGAAATACGAGTTCTATGAGTTCTAAGACATTTCCTTCTAAATCGAGTAACGTTTCTATGGAAACGACAGGATTTTCTTTTGGGATACGACAATCTCATTTCCGATCCACTAATCCTTCTTTACTGCATCCCTCACTCCCACACATTGACGAATTCACACGGAAATTCCGTCGCTATGAAAAACGAGTACTATGTGTTCTAAGTCATTTCCTTCTAAATCGAGTAACGTTCCTATGGAAACGACAGGATTTTTTTTGGGATTCGACAATCACATTTCCGATCCACTAATCCTTCTTTACTGCATCCCTCACTCCCAAACATTGACGAATTCAAATGGAAATTGCGTCGCTATGAAATACTATGTGTTCTAAAACATTTCCTTCCAAATCGAGTAACGTTTCTATGGAAACGACAGGATTTTCTTTTGGGATACGACAATCTCATTTCCGATCCACTAATCCTTCTTTACTGCATCCCTCACTCCCACACATTGACGAATTCACACGGAAATTGCGTCGCTATGAAATACTATGTGTTCTAAGACATTTCCTTCTAAATCGAGTAACGTTTCTATGGAAACGACAGGATTTTCTTATGGGATACGACAATCACATTTCCGAACCACTAATCCTTCTTTACTGCATCCCTCACTCCCAAACATTGACGAATTCACACGGAAATTGCGTCGCTATGAAATACGAGTACTATGTGTTCTAAGACATTTCCTTTTAAATCGAGTAACGTTTCTATGGAAACGACAGGATTTTCTTTTGGGATACGACAATCTCATTTCAGATCCACTAATCCTTCTTTACTGCATCCCTCACCCCCACACATTGACGAATTCACACGGAAATTCCGTCGCTATGAAATACGAGTACTATGTGTTCTAAGACAATTCCTTCTAAATCGAGTAACGTTTCTATGGAAACGACAGGATTTTCTTTTGGGATACGACAATCACATTTCCGATCCACTAATCCTTCTTTACTGCATCCCTCACTCCCAAACATTGACGAATTCACACGGAAATTGCGTCGCTATGAAATACGAGTACTATGTGTCCTAAGACATTTCCTTCTAAATCGAGTAACGTTTCTATGGAAACGACAGGATTTTCTTTTGGGATACGACAATCTCATTTCCGATCCACTAATCCTTCTTTACTGCATCCCTCACCCCCACACATTGACGAATTCACACGGAAATTCCGTCGCTATGAAATACGAGTACTATGTGTTCTAAGACAATTCCTTCTAAATCGAGTAACGTTTCTATGGAAACGACCGGATTTTCTTTTGGGATACGACAATCACATTTCCGATCCACTAATCCTTCTTTACTGCATCCCTCACTCCCAAACATTGACGAATTCACACGGAAATTGCGTCGCAATGAAATACTATGTGTTCTAAGACATTTCCTTCTAAATCGAGTAACGTTTCTATGGAAACGACAGGATTTTCTTTTGGGATACGACAATCTCATTTCCGATCCACTATTCCTTCTTTACTGCATCCCTCACTCCCACACATTGACGTATTCACACGGATATTCCGTCGCTATGAAAAACGAGTACTATGTGTTCTAAGACATTTCCTTCTATATCGAGTAACGTTCCTATGGAAATGACAGGATTTTCTTTTGGGATACGACAATCTCATTTCCGATCCACTAATCCTTCTTTACTGCATCCCTCACTCCCACAGATTGACGAATTCACACGGAAATTGCGTCGCTATGAAATACTATGTGTTCTAAGACATTTCCTTCTAAATCGAGTAACGTTTCTATTTAAACGACAGGATTTTCTTTTGGGAGACGACAATCTCATTTCCGATCCACTAATCCTTCTTTACTGCATCCCTCACTCCCACACATTGACGAATTCACACGGAAATTGCGTCGCTATGAATTACGAGTACTATGTGTTCTAAGACATTTCCTTCTAAATCGAGTAACGTTTCTATCGAAACGACAGGATTTTCTTTTGGGATACGACAATCACATTTCCGATCCACTAATCCTTCTTTACTGCATCCCTCACTCCCAAACATTGCCGAATTCACACGGAAATTCCGTCGCTATGAAATAAGAGTACTATGTGTTCTAAGACATTTCCGTTAAATCGAGTAACGTTTCTATGGAAACGACTGGATTTTCTTTTGGGATACGACAATCACATTTCCGAACCACTAATCCTTCTTTACTGCATCCCTCACTCCCACACATTGACGAATTCACACGGAAATTCCGTCGCTATGAATTACTATGGGTTCTATGACTTCTCCTTCTAAATCAAGTAACGTTTCTATGGAAACGACAGGACTTTTGTTTGGGATACGACAATCTCATTTCCGATCCACTAATCCTTCTTTACTGCATCCCTCACTCCCACACATTGACGTATTCACACGGATATTCCGTCGCTATGAAAAACGAGTACTATGTGTTCTAAGACATTTCCTTCTATATCGAGTAACGTTCCTATGGAAACGACAGGATTTTCTTTTGGGATACGACAATCTCATTTCCGATCCACTAATCCTTCTTTACTGCATCCCTCACTCCCACAGATTGACGAATTCACACGGAAATTGCGTCGCTATGAAATACTATGTGTTCTAAGACATTTCCTTCTAAATCGAGTAACGTTTCTATTTAAACGACAGGATTTTCTTTTGGGAGACGACAATCTCATTTCCGATCCACTAATCCTTCTTTACTGCATCCCTCACTCCCACACATTGACGAATTCACACGGAAATTGCGTCGCTATGAATTACGAGTACTATGTGTTCTAAGACATTTCCTTCCAAATCGAGTAACGTTTCTATCGAAACGACAGGATTTTCTTTTGGGATTCGACAATCACATTTCCGATCCACTAATCCTTCTTTACTGCATCCCTCACTCCCAATCATTGACGAATTCACACGGAAATTGCGTCCCTATGAAATAATATGTATTCTAAGACATTTCCTTCTAAATCGAGTAACGTTTCTATGGAAACGACAGGATTTTCTTTTGGGATACGACAATCTCGTTTCCGATCCACTAATCCTTCTTTACTGCATCCCTCGCTCCCACACATTGACGAATTCACACGGAAATTGCGTCGCTATGAAATACGAGTACTATGTGTTCTAAGACACTTCCTTCTAAAGCGAGTAACGTTCCTATGAAAACGACAGGATTTTCTTTTGGGATTCGACAATCACATTTCCGATCCACTAATCCTTCTTTACTGCATCCCTCACTCCCAAACATTGACGAATTCACACGGAAACTGCGTCGCTATGAAATACTATGTGTTCTAAGACATTTCCTTCTAAATCGAGTAACGTTTCTATGGAAACGACAGGATTTTCTTTTGGGATACGACAATCTCATTTCCGATCCACTAATCCTTCTTCACTGCATCCCTCACTCCCACACATTGACGAATTCACACGGAAATTGCGTCGCTATGAAATACGAGTACTATGTGTTCTAAGACATTCCCTTCTAAATCGAGTAACGTTTCTATGGAAACGACAGGATTTTCTTTTGGGATACGACAATCACATTTCCGATCCACTAGTCCTTCTTTACTGTATCCCTCACTCCCACACATTGACGAATTCACACGGAAATTCCGTCGCTATGAAATACGAGTACTATGAGTTCTAAGACATTTCCTTCTTAATCGAGTAACGTTTCTATGGAAACGACAGGATTTTTATTTGGGATACGACAATCTCATTTCCGATCCACTAATCCTTCATTACTGCATCCCTCACTCCCACACATTGACGTATTCACACGGAAATTCCGTCGCTATGAAAAACGAGTGCTATGTGTTCTAAGACATTTCCTTCTAAATCGAGTAACGTTCCTATGGAAACGACAGGATTTTCTTTTGGGATATGACAATCTCATTTCCGATCCACTAATTCTTCTTTACCTCATCCCTCACTCCCACACATTGACGAATTCACACGGAAATTGCGTCGCTATGAATTATGAGTACTATGTGTTCTAAGACATTTCCTTCTAAATCGAGTAACGTTTCTATCGAAACGACAGGATTTTCTTTTGGGATACGACAATCACATTTCCGATCCACTAATCGTTCTTTACTGCATCCCTCACTCCCAAACATTGACGAATTCACACGGAAATTGCGTCGCTATGAAATACGAGTACTATGTGTTCTAAGACATTCCCTTCTAAATCGAGTAACGTTTCTATGGAAACGACAGGACTTTTGTTTGGGATACGACAATCTCATTTCCGATCCACTAATCCTTCTTTACTGCATCCCTCACTCCCAAACATTGACGAATTCACACGGAAATTGCGTCGCTATGAATTACTATGTGTTCTAAGACATTTCCTTCTAAATCGGGTAACGTTTCTATGGAAACGACAGGATTTTCTATTGGGATACGACAATCTCATTTCCGATCCACTAATCCTTCTTTACTGCATCCCTCACTCCCACACATTGACGAATTCACACGGTAATTCCGTCGCTATGAAATTCGAGTACTATGAGTTCTAAGACAATTCCTTCTAAATCGAGTAATGTTTCTATGGAAACGACAGGATTTTCTTTTGGGATACGACAATCAAATTTCCGATCCACTAATCCTTCTTTACTGCATCCCTGACTCCCAAACATTGACGAATTCACACGGAAATTGCGTCGCTATGAAATACGAGTACTATGTGTCCTAAGACATTTCCTTCTAAATCGAGTAACGTTTCTATGGAAACGACAGGATTTTCTTTTGGGATACGACAATCTCATTTCCGATCCACTAATCCTTCTTTACTGCATCCCTCACCCCCACACATTGACGAATTCACACGGAAATTCCGTCGCTATGAAATACGAGTACTATGTGTTCTAAGACAATTATTTCTAAATCGAGTAACGTTTCTATGGAAACGACAGGATTTTCTTTTGGGAAACGACAATCACATTTCCGATCCACTAATCCTTCTTTACTGCATCCCTCACTCCCAAACATTGACGAATTCACACGGAAATTGCGTCGCTATGAAATACTATGTGTTCCAAGACATTTCCTTCTAAATCGAGTAACGTTTCTATGGAAACGACAGGATTTTCTTTCGTGATACGACAATCTCATTTCCGATCCAGTAATCCTTTTTTTACTGCATCCCTCACTCCCACACATTGACGAATTCACACGGAAATTCCGTCGCTATGAAATACGAGTACTATGTGTTCTAAGACAGTTCCTTCTAAATCGAGTAACGCTTCTATGGAAACGACAGGATTTTCTTTTGGGATACGACAATCACATTTCCGATCCACTAATCCTTCTTTACTGCATCCCTCACTCCCAAACATTGACGAATTCACACGTAAATTCCGTCGCTATGAAATACTATGTGTTCTAAGACATTTCCTTCTAAATCGAGTAACGTTTCTATGGAAACGACAGGATTTTCCTTTGGGATACGACAATATCATTTCCGATCCACTAATCCTTCTTTACTGCATCCCTCACTCCCACACATTGACGAATTCACACGGAAATTGCGTCGCTATGAAATACGAGTACTATGTGTTCTAAGACATTTCCTTCTAAATCGAGTAACGTTTCTATGGAAACGACAGGATTTTCTTTTGGGATACGACAATCACATTTCCGATCCACTAGTCCTTCTTTACTGTATCCCTCACTCCCACACATTGACGAATTCACACGGAAATTCCGTCGCTATGAAATACGAGTTCTATGAGTTCTAAGACATTTCCTTCTAAATCGAGTAACGTTTCTATGGAAACGACAGGATTTTCTTTTGGGATACGACAATCTCATTTCCGATCCACTAATCCTTCTTTACTGCATCCCTCACTCCCACACATTGACGAATTCACACGGAAATTCCGTCGCTATGAAAAACGAGTACTATGTGTTCTAAGTCATTTCCTTCTAAATCGAGTAACGTTCCTATGGAAACGACAGGATTTTTTTTGGGATTCGACAATCACATTTCCGATCCACTAATCCTTCTTTACTGCATCCCTCACTCCCAAACATTGACGAATTCAAACGGAAATTGCGTCGCTATGAAATACTATGTGTTCTAAAACATTTCCTTCCAAATCGAGTAACGTTTCTATGGAAACGACAGGATTTTCTTTTGGGATACGACAATCTCATTTCCGATCCACTAATCCTTCTTTACTGCATCCCTCACTCCCACACATTGACGAATTCACACGGAAATTGTGTCGCTATGAAATACTATGTGTTCTAAGACATTTCCTTCTAAATCGAGTAACGTTTCTATGGAAACGACAGGATTTTCTTTTGGGATACGACAATCACATTTCCGAACCACTAATCCTTCTTTACTGCATCCCTCACTCCCACACATTGACGAATTCACACGGAAATTGCGTCGCTATGAAATACGAGTACTATGTGTTCTAAGACGTTTACTTTTAAATCGAGTAACGTTTCTATGGAAACGACAGGATTTTCTTTTGGGATACGACAATCTCATTTCCGATCCACTAATCCTTCTTTACTGCATCCCTCACCCCCACACACTGACGAATTCACACGGAAATTCCGTCGCTATGAAATACGAGTACTATGTGTTCTAAGACAATTCCTTCTAAATCGAGTAACGTTTCTATGGAAACGACAGGATTTTCTTTTGGGATACGACAATCACATTTCCGATCCACTAATCCTTCTATACTGCATCCCTCACTCCCAAACATTGACGAATTCACACGGAAATTGCGTCGCTATGAAATACGAGTACTATGTGTCCTAAGACATTTCCTTCTAAATCGAGTAACGTTTCTATGGAAACGACAGGATTTTCTTTTGGGATACGACAATCTCATTTCCGATCCACTAATCCTTCTTTACTGCATCCCTCACCCACACACATTGACGAATTCACACGGAAATTCCGTCGCTATGAAATACGAGTACTATGTGTTCTAAGACAATTCCTTCTAAATCGAGTAACGTTTCTATGGAAACGACCGGATTTTCTTTTGGGATACGACAATCACATTTCCGATCCACTAATCCTTCTTTACTGCATCCCTCACTCCCAAACATTGACGAATTCACACGGAAATTGCGTCGCAATGAAATACTATGTGTTCTAAGACATTTCCTTCTAAATCGAGTAACGTTTCTATGGAAACGACAGGATTTTCTTTTGGGATACGACAATCTCATTTCCGATCCACTATTCCTTCTTTACTGCATCCCTCACTCCCACACATTGACGTATTCACACGGATATTCCGTCGCTATGAAAAACGAGTACTATGTGTTCTAAGACATTTCCTTCTATATCGAGTAACGTTCCTATGGAAACGAAAGGATTTTCTTTTGGGATACGACAATCTCATTTCCGATCAACTAATCCTTCTTTACTGCATCCCTCACTCCCACAGATTGACGAATTCACACGGAAATTGCGTCGGTATGAAATACTATGTGTTCTAAGACATTTCCTTCTAAATCGAGTAACGTTTCTATGGAAACGACAGGATTTTCTTTTGGGAGACGACAATCTCATTTCCGATCCACTAATCCTTCTTTACTGCATCCCTCACTCCCACACATTGACGAATTCACACGGAAATTGCGTCGCTATGAATTACGAGTACTATGTGTTCTAAGACATTTCCTTCTAAATCGAGTAAAGTTTCTATCGAAACGACAGGATTTTCTTTTGGGAAACGACAACAACATTTCCGATCCACTAATCCTTCTTTACTGCATCCCTCACTCCCAAACATTGACGAATTCACACGGAAATTCCGTCGCTATGAAATAAGAGTACTATGTGTTCTAAGACATTTCCGTCTAAATCGAGTAACGTTTCTATGGAAACGACTGGATTTTCTTTTGGGATACGACAATCACATTTCCGAACCACTAATCCTTCTTTACTGCATCCCTCACTCACACACATTGACGAATTCACACGGAAATTCCGTCGCTATGAATTACTATGGGTTCTATGACTTCTCCTTCTAAATCAATTAACGTTTCTATGGAAACGACAGGACTTTTGTTTGGGATACGACAATCTCATTTCCGATCCACTAATCCTTCGTTACTGCATCCCTCACTCCCACACATTGACGAATTCACACGGAAATTCCGTCGCTATGAAAAACGAGTACAATGTGTTCTAAGACATTTCCTTCTAAATCGAGTAACGTTCCTATGGAAACGAGAGGATTTTCTTTTGGTATTCGACAATCACATTTCCGATCCACTAATCCTTCTTTACTGCATCCCTCACTCCCAATCATTGACGAATTCACACGGAAATTGCGTCCCTATGAAATAATATGTATTCTAAGACATTTCCTTCTAAATCGAGTAACGTTTCTATGGAAACGGCAGGATTTTCTTTTGGGATACGACAATCTCGTTTCCGATCCACTAATCCTTCTTTACTGCATCCCTCGCTCCCACACATTGACGAATTCACTCGGAAATTGCGTCGCTATGAAATACGAGTACTATGTGTTCTAAGACACTTCCTTCTAAAGCGAGTAACGTTCCTATGAAAACGACAGGATTTTCTTTTGGGATTCGACAATCACATTTCCGATCCACTAATCCTTCTTTACTGCATCCCTCACTCCCAAACATTGACGAATTCACACGGAAACTGCGTCGCTATGAAATACTATGTGTTGTAAGACATTTCCTTCTAAATCGAGTAACGTTTCTATGGAAACGACAGGATTTTCTTTTGGGATACGACAATCTCATTTCCGATCCACTAATCCTTCTTCACTGCATCCCTCACTCCCACACATTGACGAATTCACACGGAAATTGCGTCGCTATGAAATACTATGTGTTCCAAGACATTTCCTTCCAAATCGAGTAACGTTTCTATGGAAACGACAGGATTTTCTTTTGGGATACGACAATCACATTTCCGAACCACTAATCCTTCTTTACAGCATCCCTCACTCCCACACATTGACGAATTCACACGGAAATTCCGTCGCTATGAATTACTATGGGTTCTATGACTTCTCCTTCTAAATCAAGTAACGTTTCTATGGAAACGACAGGACTTTTGTTTGGGATACGACAATCTCATTTCCGATCCACTAATCCTTCTTTACTGCATCCCTCACTCCCAAACATTGACGAATTCACACGGAAATTGCGTCGTTATGAATTACTATGTGTTCTAAGACATTTCCCTCTAAATCGAGTAACGTTTCTATGGAAACGACAGGATTTTCTATTGGGATACGACAATCTCATTTCCGATCCACTAATCCTTCTTTACTGCATCCCTCACTCCCACACATTGACGAATTCACACGGAAATTCCGTCGCTATGAAATTCGAGTACTATGAGTTCTAAGACAATTCCTTCTAAATCGAGTAATGTTTCTATGGAAACGACAGGATTTTCTTTTGGGATACGACAATCAAATTTCCGATCCACTAATCCTTCTTTACTGCATCCCTGACTCCCAAACATTGACGAATTCACACGGAAATTGCGTCGCTATGAAATACGAGTACTATGTGTCCTAAGACATTTCCTTCTAAATCGAGTAACGTTTCTATGGAAACGACAGGATTTTCTTTTGGGATACGACAATCTCATTTCCGATCCACTAATCCTTCTTTACTGCATCCCTCAACCCCACACATTGACGAATTCACACGGAAATTCCGTCGCTATGAAATACGTGTACTATGTGTTCTAAGACAATTATTTCTAAATCGAGTAACGTTTCAATGGAAACGACAGGATTTTCTTTTGGGATACGACAATCACATTTCCGATCCACTAATCCTTCTTTACTGCATCCCTCACTCCCAAACATTGACGAATTCACACGGAAATTGCGTCGCAATGAAATACTATGTGTTCTAAGACATTTCCTTCTAAATCGAGTAACGTTTCTATGGAAACGACAGGATTTTCTTTTGGGATACGACAATCTCATTTCCGATCCACTAATCCTTCTTTACTGCATGCCTCACTCCCACACATTGACGTATTCACACGGCAATTCCGTCGCTATGAAAAACGAGTACTATGTGTTCTAAGACATTTCCTTCTAAATCGAGTAACGTTCCTATGGAAACGACAGGATTTTCTTTTGGGATACGACAATCTCATTTCCGATCCACTAATCCTTCTTTACTGCATCCCTCACTCCCACACATTGACGAATTCACACGGAAATTGCGTCGCTATGAAATACTATGTGTTCTAAGACATTTCCTTCTAAATCGAGTAACGTTTCTATGGAAACGACAGGATTTACTTTTGGGAGACGACAATCTCATTTCCGATCCACTAATCCTTCTTTACTGCATCCCTCACTCCCACACATTGACGAATTCACACGGAAATTGCGTCGCTATGAATTACGAGTACTATGTGTTCTAAGACATTTAATTCTAAATCGAGTAACGTTTCTATCGAAACGAAAGGATTTTCTTTTGGGATACGACAATCACATTTCCGATCCACTAATCCTTCTTTACTGCATCCCTCACTCCCAAACATTGACGAATTCACACGGAAATTCCGTCGCTATGAAATAAGAGTACTATGTGTTCTCAGACATTTCCGTCTAAATCGAGTAACGTTTCTATGGAAACGACTGGATTTTCTTTTGGGATACGACAACCACATTTCCGAACCACTAATCCTACATTACTGCATCCCTCACTCCCACACATTGACGAATTCACACGGAAATTCCGTCGCTATGAATTACTATGGGTTCTATGACTTCTCCTTCTAAATCAAGTAACGTTTCTATGGAAACGACAGGACTTTTGTTTGGGATACGACAATCTCATTTCCGATCCACTAATCCTTCTTTACTGCATCCCTCACTCCCACACATTGACGAATTCACACGGAAATTGCGTCCCTATGAAATAATATGTATTCTAAGACATTTCCTTCTAAATCGAGTAACGTTTCTATGGAAACGACAGGATTTTCTTTTGGGATACGACAATCTCGTTTCCGATCCACTAATCCTTCTTTACTGCATCCCTCGCTCCCACACATTGACGAATTCACACGGAAATTGCGTCGCTATGAAATACGAGTACTATGTGTTCTAAGACATTTCCTTCTAAATCGAGTAACGTTTCTATGGAAACGACAGAATTTTCTTTTGGGATACGACAATCACATTTCCGATCCACTAATTCCTCTTTACTGCATTCCTCACTCCCACACATTGACGAATTCACACGGAAATTGCGTCGCTATGAAATACGAGTACTATGTGTTCTAAGACATTTCCTTCTAAATCGAGTAACGTTCCTATGAAAACGACAGCCTTTTCTTTTGGGATTCGATAATCACATTTCCGATCCACTAATCCTTCTTTACTGCATCCCTCACTCCCAAACATTGACGAATTCACACGGAAACTGCGTCGCTATGAAATACTATGTGTTCTAAGACATTTCCTTCTAAATCGAGTAACGTTTCTATGGAAACGACAGGATTTTCTTTTGGGATACGACAATCTCATTTCCGATCCACTAATCCTTCTTTACTGCATCCCTCACTCCCACACATTGACGAATTCACACGGAAATTGCGTCGCTATGAAATACGAGTACTATGTGTTCTAAGACATTCCCTTCTAAATCGAGTAACGTTTCTATGGGAACGACAGGATTTTCTTTTGGGATACGACAATCACATTTCCGATCCACTAGTCCTTCTTTACTGTATCCCTCACTCCCACACATTGACGAATACACACGGAAATTCCGTCGCTATGAAATACGAGTACTATGAGTTCTAAGACATTTCCTTCTTAATCGAGTAACGTTTCTATGGAAACGACAAAATTTTCTTTTGGGATACGACAATCTCATTTCTGATCCACTAATCCTTCTTTACTGCATCCCTCACTCCCACACATTGACGTATTCACACGGAAATTCCGTCGCTATGAAAAACGAGTACTATGTGTTCTAAGACATTTCCTTCTAAATCGAGTAACGTTCCTATGGAAACGACAGGATTTTCTTTTGGGATACGACAATCTCATTTCCGATCCATTAATCCTTCTTTACCTCATCCCTCACTCCCACACATTGACGAATTCACACGGAAATTGCGTCGCTATGAATTACGAGTACTATGTGTTCTAAGACATTTCCATCTAAATCGAGTAACGTTTCTATCGAAACGACAGGATTTTCTTTTGGGATACGACAATCACATTTCCGATCCACTAATCGTTCTTTACTGCATCCCTCACTCCCAAACATTGACGAATTCACACGGAAATTCCGTCGCTATGAAATAAGAGTACTATGTGTTCTAAGACATTTCCGTCTAAATCGAGTAACGTTTCTATGGAAACGACAGGATTTTCTTTTGGGATACGACAATCACATTTCCGAACCACTAATCCTTCTTTACTGCATCCCTCACTCCCACACATTGACGAATTCACACGGAAATTCCGTCGCTATGAATTACTATGGGTTCTATGACTTCTCCTTCTAAATCAAGTAACGTTTCTATGGAAACGACAGGACTTTGTTTGGGATACGACAATCTCATTTCCGATCCACTAATCCTTCTTTACTGCATCCCTCACTCCCAAACATTGACGAATTCACACGGAAATTGCGTCGCTATGAAATACTATGTGTTCTAAGACATTTCCTTCTAAATCGAGTAACGGTTCTATGGAAACGACAGGATTTTCTTTTGGGAAACGACAATCTCATTTCCGATCCACTAATCCTTCTTTACTGCATCCCTCACTCCCACACATTGACGTATTCACACGGAAATTCCGTCGCTATGAAAAACGAGTACTATGTGTTCTAAGACATTTCCTTCTAAATCGAGTAACGTTCCTATGGAAACGACAGGATTTTCTTTTGGGATACGACAATCTCATTTCCGATCCACTAATCCTTCTTTACTTCATCCCTCACTCCCACACATTGACGAATTCACACGGAAATTGCGTCGCTATGAAATACTATGTGTTCTAAGACATTTCCTTCTAAATCGAGTAACGTTTCTATGGAAACGACAGGATTTTCTTTTGGGAGACGACAATCACATTTCCGATCCACTAATCCTTCTTTACTTCTTCCCTCACTCCCACACATTGACGAATTCACACGGAAATTCCGTCGCTATGAAATAAGAGTACTATGTGTTCTAAGACATTTACGTCTAAATCGAGTAACGTTTCTATGGAAACGACAGGATTTTCTTTTGGGATACGACAATCACATTTCCGAACCACTAATCCTTCTCTACTGCATCCCTCACTCCCACACATTGACGAATTCACACGGAAATTCCGTCGCTATGAATTACTATGGGTTCTATGACCTCTCCTTCTAAATCAAGTAACGTTTCTATGGAAACGACAGGACTTTTGTTTGGGATACGACAATCTCATTTCCGATCCACTAATCCTTCTTTACTGCATCCCTCACTCCCAAACATTGACGAATTCACACGGAAATTGCGTCGCTATGAAATACTATGTGTTCTAAGACATTTCCTTCTAAATCGAGTAACGGTTCTATGGAAACGACAGGATTTTCTTTTGGGAAACGACAATCTCATTTCCGATCCACTAATCCTTCTTTACTGCATCCCTCACTCCCACACATTGACGTATTCACACGGAAATTCCGTCGCTATGAAAAACGAGTACTATGTGTTCTAAGACATTTCCTTCTAAATCGAGTAACGTTCCTATGGAAACGACACGATTTTCTTTTGGGATACGACAATCTCATTTCCGATCCACTAATCCTTCTTTACTTCATCCCTCACTCCCACACATTGACGAATTCACACGGAAATTGCGTCGCTATGAATTACGAGTACTATGTGTTCTAAGACATTTCCTTCTAAATCGAGTAACATTTCTATCGAAACGACAGGATTTTCTTTTGGGATACGACAATCACATTTCCGATCCACTAATCGTTCTTTACTGCATCCCTCACTCCCAAACATTGACGAATTCACACGGAATTTCCGTCGCTATGAAATAAGAGTACTATGTGTTCTAAGACATTTCCGTCTAAATCGAGTAACGTTTCTATGGAAACGACAGGATTTTCTTTTGGGATACGACAATCACATTTCCGAACCACTAATCCTTCTTTACTGCATCCCTCACTCCCACACATTGACGAATTCACACGGAAATTCCGTCGCTATGAATTACTATGGGTTCTATGACTTCTCCTTCTAAATCAAGTAACGTTTCTATGGAAACGACAGGACTTTTGTTTGGGATAGACAATCTCATTTCCGATCCACTAATCCTTCTTTACTGCATCCCTCACTCCCAAACATTGACGAATTCACACGGAAATTGCGTCGCTATGAAATACTATGTGTTCTAAGACATTTCCTTCTAAATCGAGTAACGGTTCTATGGAAACGACAGGATTTTCTTTTGGGAAACGACAATCTCATTTCCGATCCACTAATCCTTCTTTACTGCATCCCTCACTCCCACACATTGACGTATTCACACGGAAATTCCGTCGCTATGAAAAACGAGTACTATGTGTTCTAAGACATTTCCTTCTAAATCGAGTAACGTTCCTATGGAAACGACAGGATTTTCTTTTGGGATACGACAATCTCATTTCCGATCCACTAATCCTTCTTTACTTCATCCCTCACTCCCACACATTGACGAATTCACACGGAAATTGCGTCGCTATGAAATACTATGTGTTCTAAGACATTTCCTTCTAAATCGAGTAACGTTTCTATGGAAACGACAGGATTTTCTTTTGGGAGACGACAATCTCATTTCCGATCCACTAATCCTTCTTTACTGCATCCCTCACTCCCACACATTGACGAATTCACACGGAAATTGCGTCGCTATGAATTACGAGTACTATGTAATCTAAGACATTTCCTTCTAAATCGAGTAACGTTTCTATCGAAACGACAGGATTTTCTTTTGGGATACGACAATCACATTTCCGATCCACTAATCCTTCTTTACTGCATCCCTCACTCCCAAACATTGACGAATTCACACGGAAATTCCGTCGCTATGAAATAAGAGTACTATGTGTTCTATGACATTTCCGTCTAAATCGAGTAACGTTTCTATGGAAACGACAGGATTTTCTTTTGGGATACGACAATCACATTTCCGAAGCACTAATCCTTCTTTACTGCATCCCTCACTCCCACACATTGACGAATTCATACGGAAATTCCGTCGCTATGAATTACTATGGGTTCTATGACTTCTCCTTCTAAATCAAGTAACGTTTCTATGGAAACGACAGGACTTTTGTTTGGGATACGACAATCTCATTTCCGATCCACTAATCCTACTTTACTGCATCCCTCACTCCCAAACATTGACGAATTCACACGGAAATTGCGTCGCTATGAAATACTATGTGTTCTAAGGCATTTCCTTCTAAATCGAGTAACGTTTCTATGGAAACGACAGGATTTTTCTTTAGGATACGACAATCTCATTTCCGATCCACTAACCCATCTTTACTGCATCCCTCACTCCCAAACATTGACGAATTCACACGGAAATTGCGTCGCTATGAATTACGAGTACTATGTGTTCTAAGACATTACCTTCTAAATCGAGTAACGTTTCTATGGAAACGACAGGATTTTCTTTTGGGATACGACAATCACATTTCCGATCCACTAATCCTTCTTTACTGCATCCCTCACTCCCAAACATTGACGAATTCACACGGAAATTCCGTCGCTATGAAATACGGGTACTATGTGTTCTAAGACATTTCCTTCTAAATCGAGTAACGTTTCTATGGAAACGAGATGGTTTTCTTTTGGGATACGACAATCACATTTCCGATCCACTAATCCTTCTTTACAGCATCCCTCACTCCCACACATTGACGAATTCACACGGAAATTCCGTCGCTATGAAATACGAGTACTATGAGATCTAAGACATTTCCATCTAAATCGAGTAACGTTTCTAAGGAAACAACAGGATTTTCTTTTGGGATACGACAATCTCATTTCCGATCCACTAATCCTTCTTTACTGCATCCCTCACTCCCACACATTGACGAATTCACACGGAAATTGCGTCGCTATGAAATACTATGTTTTCTAAGACATTTCCTTCTAAATCGAGTAACGTTTCTATTGAAACGACAGGATTTTCTTTTGGGATACGACAATCACATTTCCGATCCACTAATCCTTCTTTACTGCATCCCTCACTCCCAAACATTGACGAATTCACACGGAAATTGCGTCGCTATGAAATACTATGTGTTCCAAGACATTTCCTTCTAAATCGAGTAACGTTTCTATGGAAACGACAGGATTTTCTTTTGGGATACGACAATCTCATTTCCGATCCAGTAATCCTTTTTTAGTGCATCCCTCACTCCCACACATTGACGAATTCATACGGAAATTCCGTCGCTATGAAATACGAGTACTATGAGTTCTAAGACAGTTCCTTCTAAATCGAGTAACGCTTCTATGGAAACGACAGGATTTTCTTTTGGGATACGACAATCCCATTTCCGATCCACTAATCCTTCTTTACTGCATCCCTCACTCCCAAACATTGACGAATTCACACGGAAATTGCGTCGCTATGAAATACTATGTGTTCTAAGACATTTCCTTCTAAATCGAGTAACGTTTCTATGGAAACGACAGGATTTTCTTGTGGGATACGACAATCTCATTTCCGATCCACTAATCGTTCTTTACTGCATCCCTCACTCCCACACATTGACGAATTCACACGGAAATTGCGTCGCTATGAAATACGAGTACTATGTGTTCTAAGACATTTCCTTCTAAATCGAGTAACGTTTCTATGGAAACGACAGGATTTTCTTTTGGGATACGACAATCACATTTCCGATCCACTAGTCCTTCTTTACTGTATCCCTCACTCCCACACATTGACGAATTCACACGGAAATTCCGTCGCTATGAAATACGAGTACTATGAGTTCTAAGACATTTCCTTCTAAATCGAGTAACGTTTCTATGGAAACGACAGGATTTTCTTTTGGGATACGACAATCTCATTTCCGATCCACTAATCCTTCTTTACTGCATCCCTCACTCCCACAAATTGACGAATTCACACGGAAATTCCGTCGCTATGAAAAACGAGTACTATGTGTTCTAAAACATTTCCTTCTAAATCGAGTAACGTTCCTATGGAGACGACAGGATTTTCTTTTGGGATACGACAATCTCATTTCCGATCCACTAATCCTTCTTTTCTGCATCCCTCACTCCCACACATTGACGAATTCACACGGAAATTGCGTCGCTATGAAATACTATGTGTTCTAAGACATTTCCTTCTAAATCGAGTAACGGTTCTATGGAAACGACAGGATTTTCTTTTGGGAAACGACAATCTCATTTCCGATCCACTAATCCTTCTTTACTGCATCCCTCACTCCCACACATTGACGTATTCACACGGAAATTCCGTCGCTATGAAAAACGAGTACTATGTGTTCTAAGACATTTCCTTCTAAATCGAGTAACGTTCCTATGGAAACGACAGGATTTTCTTTTGGGATACGACAATCTCATTTCCGATCCACTAATCCTTCTTTACTTCATCCCTCACTCCCACACATTGACGAATTCACACGGAAATTGCGTCGCTATGAAATACTATGTGTTCTAAGACATTTCCTTCTAAATCGAGTAACGTTTCTATGGAAACGACAGGATTTTCTTTTGGGAGACGACAATCACATTTCCGATCCACTAATCCTTCTTTACTTCTTCCCTCACTCCCACACATTGACGAATTCACACGGAAATTCCGTCGCTATGAAATAAGAGTACTATGTGTTCTAAGACATTTACGTCTAAATCGAGTAACGTTTCTATGGAAACGACAGGATTTTCTTTTGGGATACGACAATCACATTTCCGAACCACTAATCCTTCTCTACTGCATCCCTCACTCAAACACATTGACGAATTCACACGGAAATTCCGTCGCTATGAATTACTATGGGTTCTATGACCTCTCCTTCTAAATCAAGTAACGTTTCTATGGAAACGACAGGACTTTTGTTTGGGATACGACAATCTCATTTCCGATCCACTAATCCTTCTTTACTGCATCCCTCACTCCCAAACATTGACGAATTCACACGGAAATTGCGTCGCTATGAAATACTATGTGTTCTAAGACATTTCCTTCTAAATCGAGTAACGGTTCTATGGAAACGACAGGATTTTCTTTTGGGAAACGACAATCTCATTTCCGATCCACTAATCCTTCTTTACTGCATCCCTCACTCCCACACATTGACGTATTCACACGGAAATTCCGTCGCTATGAAAAACGAGTACTATGTGTTCTAAGACATTTCCTTCTAAATCGAGTAACGTTCCTATGGAAACGACACGATTTTCTTTTGGGATACGACAATCTCATTTCCGATCCACTAATCCTTCTTTACTTCATCCCTCACTCCCACACATTGACGAATTCACACGGAAATTGCGTCGCTATGAATTACGAGTACTATGTGTTCTAAGACATTTCCTTCTAAATCGAGTAACATTTCTATCGAAACGTCAGGATTTTCTTTTGGGATACGACAATCACATTTCCGATCCACTAATCGTTCTTTACTGCATCCCTCACTCCCAAACGTTGACGAATTCACACGGAATTTCCGTCGCTATGAAATAAGAGTACTATGTGTTCTAAGACATTTCCGTCTAAATCGAGTAACGTTTCTATGGAAACGACAGGATTTTCTTTTGGGATACGACAATCACATTTCCGAACCACTAATCCTTCTTTACTGCATCCCTCACTCCCACACATTGACGAATTCACACGGAAATTCCGTCGCTATGAATTACTATGGGTTCTATGACTTCTCCTTCTAAATCAAGTAACGTTTCTATGGAAACGACAGGACTTTTGTTTGGGATAGACAATCTCATTTCCGATCCACTAATCCTTCTTTACTGCATCCCTCACTCCCAAACATTGACGAATTCACACGGAAATTGCGTCGCTATGAAATACTATGTGTTCTAAGACATTTCCTTCTAAATCGAGTAACGGTTCTATGGAAACGACAGGATTTTCTTTTGGGAAACGACAATCTCATTTCCGATCCACTAATCCTTCTTTACTGCATCCCTCACTCCCACACATTGACGTATTCACACGGAAATTCCGTCGCTATGAAAAACGAGTACTATGTGTTCTAAGACATTTCCTTCTAAATCGAGTAACGTTCCTATGGAAACGACAGGATTTTCTTTTGGGATACGACAATCTCATTTCCGATCCACTAATCCTTCTTTACTTCATCCCTCACTCCCACACATTGACGAATTCACACGGAAATTGCGTCGCTATGAAATACTATGTGTTCTAAGACATTTCCTTCTAAATCGAGTAACGTTTCTATGGAAACGACAGGATTTTCTTTTGGGAGACGACAATCTCATTTCCGATCCACTAATCCTTCTTTACTGCATCCCTCACTCCCACACATTGACGAATTCACACGGAAATTGCGTCGCTATGAATTACGAGTACTATGTAATCTAAGACATTTCCTTCTAAATCGAGTAACGTTTCTATCGAAACGACAGGATTTTCTTTTGGGATACGACAATCACATTTCCGATCCACTAATCCTTCTTTACTGCATCCCTCACTCCCAAACATTGACGAATTCACACGGAAATTCCGTCGCTATGAAATAAGAGTACTATGTGTTCTATGACATTTCCGTCTAAATCGAGTAACGTTTCTATGGAAACGACAGGATTTTCTTTTGGGATACGACAATCACATTTCCGAAGCACTAATCCTTCTTTACTGCATCCCTCACTCCCACACATTGACGAATTCATACGGAAATTCCGTCGCTATGAATTACTATGGGTTCTATGACTTCTCCTTCTAAATCAAGTAACGTTTCTATGGAAACGACAGGACTTTTGTTTGGGATACGACAATCTCATTTCCGATCCACTAATCCTACTTTACTGCATCCCTCACTCCCAAACATTGACGAATTCACACGGAAATTGCGTCGCTATGAAATACTATGTGTTCTAAGGCATTTCCTTCTAAATCGAGTAACGTTTCTATGGAAACGACAGGATTTTTCTTTGGGATACGACAATCTCATTTCCGATCCACTAACCCATCTTTACTGCATCCCTCACTCCCAAACATTGACGAATTCACACGGAAATTGCGTCGCTATGAATTACGAGTACTATGTGTTCTAAGACATTACCTTCTAAATCGAGTAACGTTTCTATGGAAACGACAGGATTTTCTTTTGGGATACGACAATCACATTTCCGATCCACTAATCCTTCTTTACTGCATCCCTCACTCCCAAACATTGACGAATTCACACGGAAATTCCGTCGCTATGAAATACGGGTACTATGTGTTCTAAGACATTTCCTTCTAAATCGAGTAACGTTTCTATGGAAACGAGATGGTTTTCTTTTGGGATACGACAATCACATTTCCGATCCACTAATCCTTCTTTACAGCATCCCTCACTCCCACACATTGACGAATTCACACGGAAATTCCGTCGCTATGAAATACGAGTACTATGAGATCTAAGACATTTCCATCTAAATCGAGTAACGTTTCTAAGGAAACAACAGGATTTTCTTTTGGGATACGACAATCTCATTTCCGATCCACTAATCCTTCTTTACTGCATCCCTCACTCCCACACATTGACGAATTCACACGGAAATTGCGTCGCTATGAAATACTATGTTTTCTAAGACATTTCCTTCTAAATCGAGTAACGTTTCTATTGAAACGACAGGATTTTCTTTTGGGATACGACAATCACATTTCCGATCCACTAATCCTTCTTTACTGCATCCCTCACTCCCAAACATTGACGAATTCACACGGAAATTGCGTCGCTATGAAATACTATGTGTTCCAAGACATTTCCTTCTAAATCGAGTAACGTTTCTATGGAAACGACAGGATTTTCTTTTGGGATACGACAATCTCATTTCCGATCCAGTAATCCTTTTTTAGTGCATCCCTCACTCCCACACATTGACGAATTCATACGGAAATTCCGTCGCTATGAAATACGAGTACTATGAGTTCTAAGACAGTTCCTTCTAAATCGAGTAACGCTTCTATGGAAACGACAGGATTTTCTTTTGGGATACGACAATCCCATTTCCGATCCACTAATCCTTCTTTACTGCATCCCTCACTCCCAAACATTGACGAATTCACACGGAAATTGCGTCGCTATGAAATACTATGTGTTCTAAGACATTTCCTTCTAAATCGAGTAACGTTTCTATGGAAACGACAGGATTTTCTTGTGGGATACGACAATCTCATTTCCGATCCACTAATCGTTCTTTACTGCATCCCTCACTCCCACACATTGACGAATTCACACGGAAATTGCGTCGCTATGAAATACGAGTACTATGTGTTCTAAGACATTTCCTTCTAAATCGAGTAACGTTTCTATGGAAACGACAGGATTTTCTTTTGGGATACGACAATCACATTTCCGATCCACTAGTCCTTCTTTACTGTATCCCTCACTCCCACACATTGACGAATTCACACGGAAATTCCGTCGCTATGAAATACGAGTACTATGAGTTCTAAGACATTTCCTTCTAAATCGAGTAACGTTTCTATGGAAACGACAGGATTTTCTTTTGGGATACGACAATCTCATTTCCGATCCACTAATCCTTCTTTACTGCATCCCTCACTCCCACAAATTGACGAATTCACACGGAAATTCCGTCGCTATGAAAAACGAGTACTATGTGTTCTAAAACATTTCCTTCTAAATCGAGTAACGTTCCTATGGAAACGACAGGATTTTCTTTTGGGATACGACAATCTCATTTCCGATCCACTAATCCTTCTTTACTGCATCCCTCACTCCCACACATTGACGAATTCACACGGAAATTGCGTCGCTATGAAATACTATGTGTTCTAAGACATTTCCTTCTAAATCGAGTAACGTTTCTATGGAAACGACAGGATTTTCTTTTGGGATACGACAATCACATTTCCGAACCACTAATCCTTCTTTACTGCATCCCTCACTCCCAAACATTGACGAATTCACACGGAAATTGCGTCGCTATGAAATACGAGTACTATGTGTTCTAAGACATTTCCTTTTAAATCGAGTAACGTTTCTATGGAAACGACAGGATTTTCTTTTGGGATACGACAATCTCATTTCCGATCCACTAATCCTTCTTTACTGCATCCCTCACCCCCACACATTGACGAATTCACACGGAAATTCCGTCGCTATGAAATACGAGTACTATGAGTTCTAAGACAATTCCTTCTAAATCGAGTAACGTTTCTATGGAAACGACAGGATTTTCTTTTGGGATACGACAATCACATTTCCGATCCACTAATCCTTCTTTACTGCATCCCTCACTCCCAAACATTGACGAATTCAAACGGAAATTGCGTCGCTATGAAATACTATGTGTTCTAAGACATTTCCTTCCAAATCGAGTAACGTTTCTATGGAAACGACAGGATTTTCTTTTGGGATACGACAATCTCATTTCCGATCCACTAATCCTTCTTTACTGCATCCCTCACTCCCACACATTGACGAATTCACACGGAAATTGCGTCGCTATGAAATACTATGTGTTCTAAGACATTTCCTTCTAAATCGAGTAACATTTCTATGGAAACGACAGGATTTTCTTTTGGGATACGACAATCACATTTCCGAACCACTAATCCTTCTTTACTGCATCCCTCACTCCCAAACATTGACGAATTCACACGGAAATTGCGTCGCTATGAAATACGAGTACTATGTGTTCTAAGACATTTCCTTTTAAATCGAGTAACGTTTCTATGGAAACGACAGGATTTTCTTTTGGGATACGACAATCTCATTTCCGATCCACTAATCCTACTTTACTGCATCCCTCACCCCCACACATTGACGAATTCACACGGAAATTCCGTCGCTATGAAATACGAGTACTATGTGTTCTAAGACAATTCCTTCTAAATCGAGTAACGTTTCTATGGAAACGACAGGATTTTCTTTTGGGATACGACAATCCCATTTCCGATCCACTAATCCTTCTTTACTGCATCCCTCACTCCCAAACATTGACGAATTCACACGGAAATTGCGTCGCTATGAAATACGAGTACTATGTGTCCTAAGACATTTCCTTCTAAATCGAGTAACGTTTCTATGGAAACGACAGGATTTTCTTTTGGGATACGACAATCTCATTTCCGATCCACTAATCCTTCTTTACTGCATCCCTCACCCCCACACATTGACGAATTCACACGGAAATTCCGTCGCTATGAAATACGAGTACTATGTGTTCTAAGACAATTCCTTCTAAATCGAGTAACGTTTCTATGGAAACGACAGGATTTTCTTTTGGGATACGACAATCACATTTCCGATCCACTAATCCTTCTTTACTGCATCCCTCACTCCCAAACATTGACGAATTCACACGGAAATTGCGTCGCAATGAAATACAATGTGTTCTAAGACATTTCCTTCTAAATCGAGTAACGTTTCTATGGAAACGACAGGATTTTCTTTTGGGATACAACAATCTCATTTCCGATCCACTAATCCTTCTTTACTGCATCCCTCACTCCCACACATTGACGTATTCACACGGAAATTCCGTCGCTATGAAAAACGAGTACTATGTGTTCTAAGACATTTTCTTCTAAATCGAGTAACGTTCCTATGGAAACGACAGGATTTTCTTTTGGGATACGACAATCTCATTTCCGATCCACTAATCCTTCTTTACTGCATCCCTCACTCCCACACATTGACGAATTCACACGGAAATTGCGTCGCTATGAAATACTATGTGTTCTAAGACATTTCCTTCTAAATCGAGTAACGTTTCTATGGAAACGACAGGATTTTCTTTTGGGAGACGACAATCTCATTTCCGATCCACTAATCCTTCTTTACTGCATCCCTCACTCCCACACATTGACGAATTCACACGGAAATTGCGTCGCTATGAATTACGAGTCCTATGTGTTCTATGACATTTCCTTCTAAATCGAGTAACGTTTCTATCGAAACGACAGGATTTTCTTTTGGGATACGACAATCACATTTCCGATCCACTAATCCTTCTTTACTGCATCCCTCACTCCCAAACATTGACGAATTCACACGGAAATTCCGTCGCTATGAAATAAGAGTACTATGTGTTCTAAGACATTTCCGTCTAAATCGAGTAACGTTTCCATGGAAACGACTGGATTTTCTTTTGGGATACGACAATCACATTTCCGAACCACTAATCCTTCTTTACTGCATCCCTCACTCCCACACATTGACGAATTCACACGGAAATTCCGTCGCTATGAATTACTATGGGTTCTATGACTTCTCCTTCTAAATCAAGTAACGTTTCTATGGAAACGACAGGACTTTTGTTTGGGATACGACAATCTCATTTCCGATCCACTAATCCTTCTTTACTGCATCCCTCACTCCCAAACATTGACGAATTCACACGGAAATTGCGTCGCTATGAAATACTATGTGTTCTAAGACATTTCCTTCTAAATCGAGTAACGTTTCTATGGAAACGACAGGATTTTCTTTTGGGATACGACAATCTCATTTCCGATCCACTAACCCTTCTTTACTGCATCCCTCACTCCCAAACATTGACGAATTCACACGGAAATTGCGTCGCTATGAAATACGAGTACTATGTGTTCTAAGACATTACCTTCTAAATCGAGTAACGTTTCTATGGAAACGACAGGATTTTCTTTTGGGATACGACAATCACATTTCCGATCCACTAATCCTTCTTTACTGCATCCCTCACTCCCAAACATTGACGAATTCACACGGAAATTCCGTCGCTATGAAATACGGGTACTATGTGTTCTAAGACATTTCCTTCTAAACCGAGTAACGTTTCTATGGAAACGACAGGATTTTCTTTTGGGATACGACAATCACATTTCCGATCCTCTAAACCTTCTTTACTGCATACCTCACTCCCATACATTGACGAATTCACACGGAAATTCCGTCGCTATGAAATACGGGTACTATGTGTTCTAAGACATTTCCTTCTAAATCGAGTAACGTTTCTATGGAAACGACAGGATTTTCTTTTGGGATACGACAATCACATTTCCGATCCACTAATCCTTCTTTACTGCATCCCTCACTCCCACACATTGACGAATTCACACGGAAATTCCGTCGCTATGAAATACGAGTACTATGAGTTCTAAGACATTTCCATCTAAATCGAGTAACGTTTCTATGGAAACGACAGGATTTTCTTTTGGGATACGACAATCTCATTTCCGATCCACTAATCCTTCTTTACTGCATCCCTCACTCCCACACATTGACGAATTCACACGGAAATTCCGTCGCAATGAAATACGAGTACTATGTGTTCTAAGACATTTACTTCTAAATCGAGTAACGTTTCTATGTAAACGACAGGATTTTCTTTTGGGATACGACAATCACATTTCCGATCCACTAATCCTTCTTTACTGCATCCCTCACTCCCAAACATTGACGAATTCACACGGAAATTCCGTCGCTATGAAATACTATGTGTTCCAAGACATTTCCTTCCTAATCGAGTAACGTTTCTATGGAAACGACAGGATTTTCTTTTGGGATACGACAATCTCATTTCCGATCCACTAATCCTTCTTTACTGCATCCCTCACTCCCACACATTGACGAATTCACACGGAAATTGCGACGCTATGAAATACTATGTGTTCTAAGACATTTCATTCTAAATCGAGTAACGTTTCTATGGAAACGACAGGATTTTCTTTTGGGATACGACAATCACATTTCCGATCCACTAATCCTTCTTTACTGCATCCCTCACTCCTAAACATTGACGAATTCACACGGAAATTGCGTCGCTATGAAATACTATGTGTTCCAAGACATTTCCTTCTAAATCGAGTAACGTTTCTATGGAAACGACAGGATTTTCTTTTGGGATACGACAATCTCATTTCCGATCCACTAATCCTTCTTTACTGCATCCCTCACTCCCACACATTGACGAATTCATACGGAAATTCCGTCGCTATGAAATACGAGTACTATGTGTTCTAAGACAGTTCCTTCTAAATCGAGTAACGCTTCTATGGAAACGACAGGATTTTCTTTTGGGATACGACAATCACATTTCCGATCCACTAATCCTTCTTTACTGCACCCCCTCACTCCCAAACATTGACGAATTCACACGGAAATTGGGTCGCTATGAAATACTATGTGTTCTAAGACATTTCATTCTAAATCGAGTAACGTTTCTATGGAAACGACAGGATTTTCTTTTGGGAGACGACAATCTCATTTCCGATCCACTAATCCTTCTTTACTGCATCCCTCACTCCCACACATTGACGAATTCACACGGAAATTGCGTCGCTATGAATTACGAGTACTATGTGTTCTATGACATTTCCTTCTAAATCGAGTAACGTTTCTATCGAAACGACAGGATTTTCTTTTGGGATACGACAATCACATTTCCGATCCACTAATCCTTCTTTACTGCATCCCTCACTCCCAAACATTGACGAATTCACACGGAAATTCCGTCGCTATGAAATAAGAGTACTATGTGTTCTAAGACATTTCCGTCTAAATCGAGTAACGTTTCCATGGAAACGACTGGATTTTCTTTTGGGATACGACAATCACATTTCCGAACCACTAATCCTTCTTTACTGCATCCCTCACTCCCACACATTGACGAATTCACACGGAAATTCCGTCGCTATGAATTACTATGGGTTCTATGACTTCTCCTTCTAAATCAAGTAACGTTTCTATGGAAACGACAGGACTTTTGTTTGGGATACGACAATCTCATTTCCGATCCACTAATCCTTCTTTACTGCATCCCTCACTCCCAAACATTGACGAATTCACACGGAAATTGCGTCGCTATGAAATACTATGTGTTCTAAGACATTTCCTTCTAAATCGAGTAACGTTTCTATGGAAACGACAGGATTTTCTTTTGGGATACGACAATCTCATTTCCGATCCACTAACCCTTCTTTTCTGCATCCCTCACTCCCAAACATTGACGAATTCACACGGAAATTGCGTCGCTATGAAATACGAGTACTATGTGTTCTAAGACATTACCTTCTAAATCGAGTAACGTTTCTATGGAAACGACAGGATTTTCTTTTGGGATACGACAATCACATTTCCGATCCACTAATCCTTCTTTACTGCATCCCTCACTCCCAAACATTGACGAATTCACACGGAAATTCCGTCGCTATGAAATACGGGTACTATGTGTTCTAAGACATTTCCTTCTAAATCGAGTAACGTTTCTATGGAAACGACAGGATTTTCTTTTGGGATACGACAATCACATTTCCGATCCTCTAAACCTTCTTTACTGCATACCTCACTCCCATACATTGACGAATTCACACGGAAATTCCGTCGCTATGAAATACGGGTACTATGTGTTCTAAGACATTTCCTTCTAAATCGAGTAACGTTTCTATGGAAACGACAGGATTTTCTTTTGGGATACGACAATCACATTTCCGATCCACTAATCCTTCTTTACTGCATCCCTCACTCCCACACATTGACGAATTCACACGGAAATTCCGTCGCTATGAAATACGAGTACTATGAGTTCTAAGACATTTCCATCTAAATCGAGTAACGTTTCTATGGAAACGACAGGATTTTCTTTTGGGATACGACAATCTCATTTCCGATCCACTAATCCTTCTTTACTGCATCCCTCACTCCCACACATTGACGAATTCACACGGAAATTCCGTCGCAATGAAATACGAGTACTATGTGTTCTAAGACATTTACTTCTAAATCGAGTAACGTTTCTATGTAAACGACAGGATTTTCTTTTGGGATACGACAATCACATTTCCGATCCACTAATCCTTCTTTACTGCATCCCTCACTCCCAAACATTGACGAATTCACACGGAAATTCCGTCGCTATGAAATACTATGTGTTCCAAGACATTTCCTTCCTAATCGAGTAACGTTTCTATGGAAACGACAGGATTTTCTTTTGGGATACGACAATCTCATTTCCGATCCACTAATCCTTCTTTACTGCATCCCTCACTCCCACACATTGACGAATTCACACGGAAATTGCGACGCTATGAAATACTATGTGTTCTAAGACATTTCATTCTAAATCGAGTAACGTTTCTATGGAAACGACAGGATTTTCTTGTGGGATACGACAATCTCATTTCCGATCCACTAATCCTTCTTTACTGCATCCCTCACTCCCACACATTGACGAATTCACACGGAAATTGCGTCGCTATGAAATACGAGTACTATGTGTTCTAAGACATTTCCTTCTAAATCGAGTAACGTTTCTATGGAAACGACAGGATTTTCTTTTGGGATACGACAATCACATTTCCGATCCACTAGTCCTTCTTTACTGTATCCCTCACTCCCACACATTGACGAATTCACACGGAAATTCCGTCGCTATGAAATACGAGTACTATGAGTTCTAAGACATTTCCTTCTAAATCGAGTAACGTTTCTATGGAAACGACAGGATTTTCTTTTGGGATACGACAATCTCATTTCCGATCCACTAATCCTTCTTTACTGCATCCCTCACTCCCACAAATTGACGAATTCACACGGAAATTCCGTCGCTATGAAAAACGAGTACTATGTGTTCTAAAACATTTCCTTCTAAATCGAGTAACGTTCCTATGGAAACGACAGGATTTTCTTTTGGGATACGACAATCTCATTTCCGATCCACTAATCCTTCTTTACTGCATCCCTCACTCCCACACATTGACGAATTCACACGGAAATTGCGTCGCTATGAAATACTATGTGTTCTAAGACATTTCCTTCTAAATCGAGTAACGTTTCTATGGAAACGACAGGATTTTCTTTTGGGATACGACAATCACATTTCCGAACCACTAATCCTTCTTTACTGCATCCCTCACTCCCAAACATTGACGAATTCACACGGAAATTGCGTCGCTATGAAATACGAGTACTATGTGTTCTAAGACATTTCCTTTTAAATCGAGGAACGTTTCTATGGAAACGACAGGATTTTCTTTTGGGATACGACAATCTCATTTCCGATCCACTAATCCTTCTTTACTGCATCCCTCACCCCCACACATTGACGAATTCACACGGAAATTCCGTCGCTATGAAATACGAGTACTATGAGTTCTAAGACAATTCCTTCTAAATCGAGTAACGTTTCTATGGAAACGACAGGATTTTCTTTTGGGATACGACAATCACATTTCCGATCCACTAATCCTTCTTTACTGCATCCCTCACTCCCAAACATTGACGAATTCAAACGGAAATTGCGTCGCTATGAAATACTATGTGTTCTAAGACATTTCCTTCCAAATCGAGTAACGTTTCTATGGAAACGACAGGATTTTCTTTTGGGATACGACAATCTCATTTCCGATCCACTAATCCTTCTTTACTGCATCCCTCACTCCCACACATTGACGAATTCACACGGAAATTGCGTCGCTATGAAATACTATGTGTTCTAAGACATTTCCTTCTAAATCGAGTAACGTTTCTATGGAAACGACAGGATTTTCTTTTGGGATACGACAATCACATTTCCGAACCACTAATCCTTCTTTACTGCATCCCTCACTCCCAAACATTGACGAATTCACACGGAAATTGCGTCGCTATGAAATACGAGTACTATGTGTTCTAAGACATTTCCTTTTAAATCGAGTAACGTTTCTATGGAAACGACAGGATTTTCTTTTGGGATACGACAATCTCATTTCCGATCCACTAATCCTACTTTACTGCATCCCTCACCCCCACACATTGACGAATTCACACGGAAATTCCGTCGCTATGAAATACGAGTACTATGTGTTCTAAGACAATTCCTTCTAAATCGAGTAACGTTTCTATGGAAACGACAGGATTTTCTTTTGGGATACGACAATCACATTTCCGATCCACTAATCCTTCTTTACTGCATCCCTCACTCCCAAACATTGACGAATTCACACGGAAATTGCGTCGCTATGAAATACGAGTACTATGTGTCCTAAGACATTTCCTTCTAAATCGAGTAACGTTTCTATGGAAACGACAGGATTTTCTTTTGGGATACGACAATCTCATTTCCGATCCACTAATCCTTCTTTACTGCATCCCTCACCCCCACACATTGACGATATCACACGGAAATTCCGTCGCTATGAAATACGAGTACTATGTGTTCTAAGACAATTCCTTCTAAATCGAGTAACGTTTCTATGGAAACGACAGGATTTTCTTTTGGGATACGACAATCACATTTCCGATCCACTAATCCTTCTTTACTGCATCCCTCACTCCCAAACATTGACGAATTCACACGGAAATTGCGTCGCAATGAAATACTATGTGTTCTAAGACATTTCCTTCTAAATCGAGTAACGTTTCTATGGAAACGACAGGATTTTCTTTTGGGATACAACAATCTCATTTCCGATCCACTAATCCTTCTTTACTGCATCCCTCACTCCCACACATTGACGTATTCACACGGAAATTCCGTCGCTATGAAAAACGAGTACTATGTGTTCTAAGACATTTTCTTCTAAATCGAGTAACGTTCCTATGGAAACGACAGGATTTTCTTTTGGGATACGACAATCTCATTTCCGATCCACTAATCCTTCTTTACTGCATCCCTCACTCCCACACATTGACGAATTCACACGGAAATTGCGTCGCTATGAAATACTATGTGTTCTAAGACATTTCCTTCTAAATCGAGTAACGTTTCTATGGAAACGACAGGATTTTCTTTTGGGAGACGACAATCTCATTTCCGATCCACTAATCCTTCTTTACTGCATCCCTCACTCCCACACATTGACGAATTCACACGGAAATTGCGTCGCTATGAATTACGAGTACTATGTGTTCTATGACATTTCCTTCTAAATCGAGTAACGTTTCTATCGAAACGACAGGATTTTCTTTTGGGATACGACAATCACATTTCCGATCCACTAATCCTTCTTTACTGCATCCCTCACTCCCAAACATTGACGAATTCACACGGAAATTCCGTCGCTATGAAATAAGAGTACTATGTGTTCTAAGACATTTCCGTCTAAATCGAGTAACGTTTCCATGGAAACGACTGGATTTTCTTTTGGGATACGACAATCACATTTCCGAACCACTAATCCTTCTTTACTGCATCCCTCACTCCCACACATTGACGAATTCACACGGAAATTCCGTCGCTATGAATTACTATGGGTTCTATGACTTCTCCTTCTAAATCAAGTAACGTTTCTATGGAAACGACAGGACTTTTGTTTGGGATACGACAATCTCATTTCCGATCCACTAATCCTTCTTTACTGCATCCCTCACTCCCAAACATTGACGAATTCACACGGAAATTGTGTCGCTATGAAACACTATGTGTTCTAAGACATTTCCTTCTAAATCGAGTAACGTTTCTATGGAAACGACAGGATTTTCTTTTGGGATACGACAATCTCATTTCCGATCCACTAACCCTTCTTTACTGCATCCCTCACTCCCAAACATTGACGAATTCACACGGAAATTGCGTCGCTATGAAATACGAGTACTATGTGTTCTAAGACATTACCTTCTAAATCGAGTAACGTTTCTATGGAAACGACAGGATTTTCTTTTGGGATACGACAATCACATTTCCGATCCACTAATCCTTCTTTACTGCATCCCTCACTCCCAAACATTGACGAATTCACACGGAAATTCCGTCGCTATGAAATACGGGTACTATGTGTTCTAAGACATTTCCTTCTAAATCGAGTAACGTTTCTATGGAAACGACAGGATTTTCTTTTGGGATACGACAATCACATTTCCGATCCTCTAAACCTTCTTTACTGCATACCTCACTCCCATACATTGACGAATTCACACGGAAATTCCGTCGCTATGAAATACGGGTACTATGTGTTCTAAGACATTTCCTTCTAAATCGAGTAACGTTTCTATGGAAACGACAGGATTTTCTTTTGGGATACGACAATCACATTTCCGATCCACTAATCCTTCTTTACTGCATCCCTCACTCCCACACATTGACGAATTCACACGGAAATTCCGTCGCTATGAAATACGAGTACTATGAGTTCTAAGACATTTCCATCTAAATCGAGTAACGTTTCTATGGAAACGACAGGATTTTCTTTTGGGATACGACAATCTCATTTCCGATCCACTAATCCTTCTTTACTGCATCCCTCACTCCCACACATTGACGAATTCACACGGAAATTCCGTCGCAATGAAATACGAGTACTATGTGTTCTAAGACATTTACTTCTAAATCGAGTAACGTTTCTATGTAAACGACAGGATTTTCTTTTGGGATACGACAATCACATTTCCGATCCACTAATCCTTCTTTACTGCATCCCTCACTCCCAAACATTGACGAATTCACACGGAAATTCCGTCGCTATGAAATACTATGTGTTCCAAGACATTTCCTTCCTAATCGAGTAACGTTTCTATGGAAACGACAGGATTTTCTTTTGGGATACGACAATCTCATTTCCGATCCACTAATCCTTCTTTACTGCATCCCTCACTCCCACACATTGACGAATTCACACGGAAATTGCGACGCTATGAAATACTATGTGTTCTAAGACATTTCATTCTAAATCGAGTAACGTTTCTATGGAAACGACAGGATTTTCTTGTGGGATACGACAATCTCATTTCCGATCCACTAATCCTTCTTTACTGCATCCCTCACTCCCACACATTGACGAATTCACACGGAAATTGCGTCGCTATGAAATACGAGTACTATGTGTTCTAAGACATTTCCTTCTAAATCGAGTAACGTTTCTATGGAAACGACAGGATTTTCTTTTGGGATACGACAATCACATTTCCGATCCACTAGTCCTTCTTTACTGTATCCCTCACTCCCACACATTGACGAATTCACACGGAAATTCCGTCGCTATGAAATACGAGTACTATGAGTTCTAAGACATTTCCTTCTAAATCGAGTAACGTTTCTATGGAAACGACAGGATTTTCTTTTGGGATACGACAATCTCATTTCCGATCCACTAATCCTTCTTTACTGCATCCCTCACTCCCACAAATTGACGAATTCACACGGAAATTCCGTCGCTATGAAAAACGAGTACTATGTGTTCTAAAACATTTCCTTCTAAATCGAGTAACGTTCCTATGGAAACGACAGGATTTTCTTTTGGGATACGACAATCTCATTTCCGATCCACTAATCCTTCTTTACTGCATCCCTCACTCCCACACATTGACGAATTCACACGGAAATTGCGTCGCTATGAAATACTATGTGTTCTAAGACATTTCCTTCTAAATCGAGTAACGTTTCTATGGAAACGACAGGATTTTCTTTTGGGATACGACAATCACATTTCCGAACCACTAATCCTTCTTTACTGCATCCCTCACTCCCAAACATTGACGAATTCACACGGAAATTGCGTCGCTATGAAATACGAGTACTATGTGTTCTAAGACATTTCCTTTTAAATCGAGGAACGTTTCTATGGAAACGACAGGATTTTCTTTTGGGATACGACAATCTCATTTCCGATCCACTAATCCTTCTTTACTGCATCCCTCACCCCCACACATTGACGAATTCACACGGAAATTCCGTCGCTATGAAATACGAGTACTATGAGTTCTAAGACAATTCCTTCTAAATCGAGTAACGTTTCTATGGAAACGACAGGATTTTCTTTTGGGATACGACAATCACATTTCCGATCCACTAATCCTTCTTTACTGCATCCCTCACTCCCAAACATTGACGAATTCAAACGGAAATTGCGTCGCTATGAAATACTATGTGTTCTAAGACATTTCCTTCCAAATCGAGTAACGTTTCTATGGAAACGACAGGATTTTCTTTTGGGATACGACAATCTCATTTCCGATCCACTAATCCTTCTTTACTGCATCCCTCACTCCCACACATTGACGAATTCACACGGAAATTGCGTCGCTATGAAATACTATGTGTTCTAAGACATTTCCTTCTAAATCGAGTAACGTTTCTATGGAAACGACAGGATTTTCTTTTGGGATACGACAATCACATTTCCGAACCACTAATCCTTCTTTACTGCATCCCTCACTCCCAAACATTGACGAATTCACACGGAAATTGCGTCGCTATGAAATACGAGTACTATGTGTTCTAAGACATTTCCTTTTAAATCGAGTAACGTTTCTATGGAAACGACAGGATTTTCTTTTGGGATACGACAATCTCATTTCCGATCCACTAATCCTACTTTACTGCATCCCTCACCCCCACACATTGACGAATTCACACGGAAATTCCGTCGCTATGAAATACGAGTACTATGTGTTCTAAGACAATTCCTTCTAAATCGAGTAACGTTTCTATGGAAACGACAGGATTTTCTTTTGGGATACGACAATCACATTTCCGATCCACTAATCCTTCTTTACTGCATCCCTCACTCCCAAACATTGACGAATTCACACGGAAATTGCGTCGCTATGAAATACGAGTACTATGTGTCCTAAGACATTTCCTTCTAAATCGAGTAACGTTTCTATGGAAACGACAGGATTTTCTTTTGGGATACGACAATCTCATTTCCGATCCACTAATCCTTCTTTACTGCATCCCTCACCCCCACACATTGACGATATCACACGGAAATTCCGTCGCTATGAAATACGAGTACTATGTGTTCTAAGACAATTCCTTCTAAATCGAGTAACGTTTCTATGGAAACGACAGGATTTTCTTTTGGGATACGACAATCACATTTCCGATCCACTAATCCTTCTTTACTGCATCCCTCACTCCCAAACATTGACGAATTCACACGGAAATTGCGTCGCAATGAAATACTATGTGTTCTAAGACATTTCCTTCTAAATCGAGTAACGTTTCTATGGAAACGACAGGATTTTCTTTTGGGATACAACAATCTCATTTCCGATCCACTAATCCTTCTTTACTGCATCCCTCACTCCCACACATTGACGTATTCACACGGAAATTCCGTCGCTATGAAAAACGAGTACTATGTGTTCTAAGACATTTTCTTCTAAATCGAGTAACGTTCCTATGGAAACGACAGGATTTTCTTTTGGGATACGACAATCTCATTTCCGATCCACTAATCCTTCTTTACTGCATCCCTCACTCCCACACATTGACGAATTCACACGGAAATTGCGTCGCTATGAAATACTATGTGTTCTAAGACATTTCCTTCTAAATCGAGTAACGTTTCTATGGAAACGACAGGATTTTCTTTTGGGAGACGACAATCTCATTTCCGATCCACTAATCCTTCTTTACTGCATCCCTCACTCCCACACATTGACGAATTCACACGGAAATTGCGTCGCTATGAATTACGAGTACTATGTGTTCTATGACATTTCCTTCTAAATCGAGTAACGTTTCTATCGAAACGACAGGATTTTCTTTTGGGATACGACAATCACATTTCCGATCCACTAATCCTTCTTTACTGCATCCCTCACTCCCAAACATTGACGAATTCACACGGAAATTCCGTCGCTATGAAATAAGAGTACTATGTGTTCTAAGACATTTCCGTCTAAATCGAGTAACGTTTCCATGGAAACGACTGGATTTTCTTTTGGGATACGACAATCACATTTCCGAACCACTAATCCTTCTTTACTGCATCCCTCACTCCCACACATTGACGAATTCACACGGAAATTCCGTCGCTATGAATTACTATGGGTTCTATGACTTCTCCTTCTAAATCAAGTAACGTTTCTATGGAAACGACAGGACTTTTGTTTGGGATACGACAATCTCATTTCCGATCCACTAATCCTTCTTTACTGCATCCCTCACTCCCAAACATTGACGAATTCACACGGAAATTGTGTCGCTATGAAACACTATGTGTTCTAAGACATTTCCTTCTAAATCGAGTAACGTTTCTATGGAAACGACAGGATTTTCTTTTGGGATACGACAATCTCATTTCCGATCCACTAACCCTTCTTTACTGCATCCCTCACTCCCAAACATTGACGAATTCACACGGAAATTGCGTCGCTATGAAATACGAGTACTATGTGTTCTAAGACATTACCTTCTAAATCGAGTAACGTTTCTATGGAAACGACAGGATTTTCTTTTGGGATACGACAATCACATTTCCGATCCACTAATCCTTCTTTACTGCATCCCTCACTCCCAAACATTGACGAATTCACACGGAAATTCCGTCGCTATGAAATACGGGTACTATGTGTTCTAAGACATTTCCTTCTAAATCGAGTAACGTTTCTATGGAAACGACAGGATTTTCTTTTGGGATACGACAATCACATTTCCGATCCTCTAAACCTTCTTTACTGCATACCTCACTCCCATACATTGACGAATTCACACGGAAATTCCGTCGCTATGAAATACGGGTACTATGTGTTCTAAGACATTTCCTTCTAAATCGAGTAACGTTTCTATGGAAACGACAGGATTTTCTTTTGGGATACGACAATCACATTTCCGATCCACTAATCCTTCTTTACTGCATCCCTCACTCCCACACATTGACGAATTCACACGGAAATTCCGTCGCTATGAAATACGAGTACTATGAGTTCTAAGACATTTCCATCTAAATCGAGTAACGTTTCTATGGAAACGACAGGATTTTCTTTTGGGATACGACAATCTCATTTCCGATCCACTAATCCTTCTTTACTGCATCCCTCACTCCCACACATTGACGAATTCACACGGAAATTCCGTCGCAATGAAATACGAGTACTATGTGTTCTAAGACATTTACTTCTAAATCGAGTAACGTTTCTATGTAAACGACAGGATTTTCTTTTGGGATACGACAATCACATTTCCGATCCACTAATCCTTCTTTACTGCATCCCTCACTCCCAAACATTGACGAATTCACACGGAAATTCCGTCGCTATGAAATACTATGTGTTCCAAGACATTTCCTTCCTAATCGAGTAACGTTTCTATGGAAACGACAGGATTTTCTTTTGGGATACGACAATCTCATTTCCGATCCACTAATCCTTCTTTACTGCATCCCTCACTCCCACACATTGACGAATTCACACGGAAATTGCGACGCTATGAAATACTATGTGTTCTAAGACATTTCATTCTAAATCGAGTAACGTTTCTATGGAAACGACAGGATTTTCTTTTGGGATACGACAATCACATTTCCGATCCACTAATCCTTCTTTACTGCATCCCTCACTCCTAAACATTGACGAATTCACACGGAAATTGCGTCGCTATGAAATACTATGTGTTCCAAGACATTTCCTTCTAAATCGAGTAACGTTTCTATGGAAACGACAGGATTTTCTTTTGGGATACGACAATCTCATTTCCGATCCACTAATCCTTCTTTACTGCATCCCTCACTCCCACACATTGACGAATTCATACGGAAATTCCGTCGCTATGAAATACGAGTACTATGTGTTCTAAGACAGTTCCTTCTAAATCGAGTAACGCTTCTATGGAAACGACAGGATTTTCTTTTGGGATACGACAATCACATTTCCGATCCACTAATCCTTCTTTACTGCACCCCCTCACTCCCAAACATTGACGAATTCACACGGAAATTGGGTCGCTATGAAATACTATGTGTTCTAAGACATTTCCTTCTAAATCGAGTAACGTTTCTATGGAAACGACAGGATTTTCTTTTGGGAGACGACAATCTCATTTCCGATCCACTAATCCTTCTTTACTGCATCCCTCACTCCCACACATTGACGAATTCACACGGAAATTGCGTCGCTATGAATTACGAGTACTATGTGTTCTATGACATTTCCTTCTAAATCGAGTAACGTTTCTATCGAAACGACAGGATTTTCTTTTGGGATACGACAATCACGTTTCCGATCCACTAATCCTTCTTTACTGCATCCCTCACTCCCAAACATTGACCAATTCACACGGAAATTCCGTCGCTATGAAATAAGAGTACTATGTGTTCTAAGACATTTCCGTCTAAATCGAGTAACGTTTCCATGGAAACGACTGGATTTTCTTTTGGGATACGACAATCACATTTCCGAACCACTAATCCTTCTTTACTGCATCCCTCACTCCCACACATTGACGAATTCACACGGAAATTCCGTCGCTATGAATTACTATGGGTTCTATGACTTCTCCTTCTAAATCAAGTAACGTTTCTATGGAAACGACAGGACTTTTGTTTGGGATACGACAATCTCATTTCCGATCCACTAATCCTTCTTTACTGCATCCCTCACTCCCAAACATTGACGAATTCACACGGAAATTGCGTCGCTATGAAATACTATGTGTTCTAAGACATTTCCTTCTAAATCGAGTAACGTTTTTATGGAAACGACAGGATTTTCTTTTGGGATACGACAATCTCATTTCCGATCCAGTAACCCTTCTTTACTGCATCCCTCACTCCCAAACATTGACGAATTCACACGGAAATTGCGTCGCTATGAAATACGAGTACTATGTGTTCTTAGACATTACCTTCTAAATCGAGTAACGTTTCTATGGAAACGACAGGATTTTCTTTTGGGATACGACAATCACATTTCCGATCCACTAATCCTTCTTTACTGCATCCCTCACTCCCAAACATTGACGAATTCACACGGAAATTCCGTCGCTATGAAATACGGGTACTATGTGTTCTAAGACATTTCCTTCTAAATCGAGTAACGTTTCTATGGAAACGACAGGATTTTCTTTTGGGATACGACAATCACATTTCCGATCCTCTAAACCTTCTTTACTGCATACCTCACTCCCATACATTGACGAATTCACACGGAAATTCCGTCGCTATGAAATACGGGTACTATGTGTTCTAAGACATTTCCTTCTAAATCGAGTAACGTTTCTATGGAAACGACAGGATTTTCTTTTGGGATACGACAATCACATTTCCGATCCACTAATCCTTCTTTACTGCATCCCTCACTCCCACACATTGACGAATTCACACGGAAATTCCGTCGCTATGAAATACGAGTACTATGAGTTCTAAGACATTTCCATCTAAATCGAGTAACGTTTCTATGGAAACGACAGGATTTTCTTTTGGGATACGACAATCTCATTTCCGATCCACTAATCCTTCTTTACTGCATCCCTCACCCCCACACATTGACGAATTCACACGGAAATTCCGTCGCTATGAAATACGAGTACTATGTGTTCTAAGACAATTCCTTCTAAATCGAGTAACGTTTCTATGGAAACGACAGGATTTTCTTTTGGGATACGACAATCACATTTCCGATCCACTAATCCTTCTTTACTGCATCCCTCACTCCCAAACATTGACGAATTCACACGGAAATTGCGTCGCAATGAAATACTATGTGTTCTAAGACATTTCCTTCTAAATCGAGTAACGTTTCTATGGAAACGACAGGATTTTCTTTTGGGATACAACAATCTCATTTCCGATCCACTAATCCTTCTTTACTGCATCCCTCACTCCCACACATTGACGAATTCACACGGAAATTGCGTCGCTATGAATTACGAGTACTATGTGTTCTATGACATTTCCTTCTAAATCGAGTAACGTTTCTATCGAAACGACAGGATTTTCTTTTGGGATACGACAATCACATTTCCGATCCACTAATCCTTCTTTACTGCATCCCTCACTCCCAAACATTGACGAATTCACACGGAAATTCCGTCGCTATGAAATAAGAGTACTATGTGTTCTAAGACATTTCCGTCTAAATCGAGTAACGTTTCCATGGAAACGACTGGATTTTCTTTTGGGATACGACAATCACATTTCCGAACCACTAATCCTTCTTTACTGCATCCCTCACTCCCACACATTGACGAATTCACACGGAAATTCCGTCGCTATGAATTACTATGGGTTCTATGACTTCTCCTTCTAAATCAAGTAACGTTTCTATGGAAACGACAGGACTTTTGTTTGGGATACGACAATCTCATTTCCGATCCACTAATCCTTCTTTACTGCATCCCTCACTCCCAAACATTGACGAATTCACACGGAAATTGCGTCGCTATGAAACACTATGTGTTCTAAGACATTTCCTTCTAAATCGAGTAACGTTTCTATGGAAACGACAGGATTTTCTTTTGGGATACGACAATCTCATTTCCGATCCACTAACCCTTCTTTACTGCATCCCTCACTCCCAAACATTGACGAATTCACACGGAAATTGCGTCGCTATGAAATACGAGTACTATGTGTTCTAAGACATTACCTTCTAAATCGAGTAACGTTTCTATGGAAACGACAGGATTTTCTTTTGGGATACGACAATCACATTTCCGATCCACTAATCCTTCTTTACTGCATCCCTCACTCCCAAACATTGACGAATTCACACGGAAATTCCGTCGCTATGAAATACGGGTACTATGTGTTCTAAGACATTTCCTTCTAAATCGAGTAACGTTTCTATGGAAACGACAGGATTTTCTTTTGGGATACGACAATCACATTTCCGATCCTCTAAACCTTATTTACTGCATACCTCACTCCCATACATTGACGAATTCACACGGAAATTCCGTCGCTATGAAATACGGGTACTATGTGTTCTAAGACATTTCCTTCTAAATCGAGTAACGTTTCTATGGAAACGACAGGATTTTCTTTTGGGATACGACAATCACATTTCCGATCCACTAATCCTTCTTTACTGCATCCCTCACTCCCACACATTGACGAATTCACACGGAAATTCCGTCGCTATGAAATACGAGTACTATGAGTTCTAAGACATTTCCATCTAAATCGAGTAACGTTTCTATGGAAACGACAGGATTTTCTTTTGGGATACGACAATCTCATTTCCGATCCACTAATCCTTCTTTACTGCATCCCTCACTCCCACACATTGACGAATTCACACGGAAATTCCGTCGCAATGAAATACGAGTACTATGTGTTCTAAGACATTTACTTCTAAATCGAGTAACGTTTCTATGTAAACGACAGGATTTTCTTTTGGGATACGACAATCACATTTCCGATCCACTAATCCTTCTTTACTGCATCCCTCACTCCCAAACATTGACGAATTCACACGGAAATTCCGTCGCTATGAAATACTATGTGTTCCAAGACATTTCCTTCCTAATCGAGTAACGTTTCTATGGAAACGACAGGATTTTCTTTTGGGATACGACAATCTCATTTCCGATCCACTAATCCTTCTTTACTGCATCCCTCACTCCCACACATTGACGAATTCACACGGAAATTGCGACGTTATGAAATACTATGTGTTCTAAGACATTTCATTCTAAATCGAGTAACGTTTCTATGGAAACGACAGGATTTTCTTTTGGGATACGACAATCACATTTCCGATCCACTAATCCTTCTTTACTGCATCCCTCACTCCTAAACATTGACGAATTCACACGGAAATTGCGTCGCTATGAAATACTATGTGTTCCAAGACATTTCCTTCTAAATCGAGTAACGTTTCTATGGAAACGACAGGATTTTCTTTTGGGATACGACAATCTCATTTCCGATCCACTAATCCTTCTTTACTGCATCCCTCACTCCCACACATTGACGAATTCATACGGAAATTCCGTCGCTATGAAATACGAGTACTATGTGTTCTAAGACAGTTCCTTCTAAATCGAGTAACGCTTCTATGGAAACGACAGGATTTTCTTTTGGGATACGACAATCACATTTCCGATCCACTAATCCTTCTTTACTGCACCCCCTCACTCCCAAACATTGACGAATTCACACGGAAATTGGGTCGCTATGAAATACTATGTGTTCTAAGACATTTCCTTCTAAATCGAGTAACGTTTCTATGGAAACGACAGGATTTTCTTTTGGGAGACGACAATCTCATTTCCGATCCACTAATCCTTCTTTACTGCATCCCTCACTCCCACACATTGACGAATTCACACGGAAATTGCGTCGCTATGAATTACGAGTACTATGTGTTCTATGACATTTCCTTCTAAATCGAGTAACGTTTCTATCGAAACGACAGGATTTTCTTTTGGGATACGACAATCACGTTTCCGATCCACTAATCCTTCTTTACTGCATCCCTCACTCCCAAACATTGACCAATTCACACGGAAATTCCGTCGCTATGAAATAAGAGTACTATGTGTTCTAAGACATTTCCGTCTAAATCGAGTAACGTTTCCATGGAAACGACTGGATTTTCTTTTGGGATACGACAATCACATTTCCGAACCACTAATCCTTCTTTACTGCATCCCTCACTCCCACACATTGACGAATTCACACGGAAATTCCGTCGCTATGAATTACTATGGGTTCTATGACTTCTCCTTCTAAATCAAGTAACGTTTCTATGGAAACGACAGGACTTTTGTTTGGGATACGACAATCTCATTTCCGATCCACTAATCCTTCTTTACTGCATCCCTCACTCCCAAACATTGACGAATTCACACGGAAATTGCGTCGCTATGAAATACTATGTGTTCTAAGACATTTCCTTCTAAATCGAGTAACGTTTTTATGGAAACGACAGGATTTTCTTTTGGGATACGACAATCTCATTTCCGATCCAGTAACCCTTCTTTACTGCATCCCTCACTCCCAAACATTGACGAATTCACACGGAAATTGCGTCGCTATGAAATACGAGTACTATGTGTTCTTAGACATTACCTTCTAAATCGAGTAACGTTTCTATGGAAACGACAGGATTTTCTTTTGGGATACGACAATCACATTTCCGATCCACTAATCCTTCTTTACTGCATCCCTCACTCCCAAACATTGACGAATTCACACGGAAATTCCGTCGCTATGAAATACGGGTACTATGTGTTCTAAGACATTTCCTTCTAAATCGAGTAACGTTTCTATGGAAACGACAGGATTTTCTTTTGGGATACGACAATCACATTTCCGATCCTCTAAACCTTCTTTACTGCATACCTCACTCCCATACATTGACGAATTCACACGGAAATTCCGTCGCTATGAAATACGGGTACTATGTGTTCTAAGACATTTCCTTCTAAATCGAGTAACGTTTCTATGGAAACGACAGGATTTTCTTTTGGGATACGACAATCACATTTCCGATCCACTAATCCTTCTTTACTGCATCCCTCACTCCCACACATTGACGAATTCACACAGAAATTCCGTCGCTATGAAATACGAGTACTATGAGTTCTAAGACATTTCCATCTAAATCGAGTAACGTTTCTATGGAAACGACAGGATTTTCTTTTGGGATACGACAATCTCATTTCCGATCCACTAATCCTTCTTTACTGCATCCCTCACTCCCACACATTGACGAATTCACACGGAAATTCCGTCGCAATGAAATACGAGTACTATGTGTTCTAAGACATTTACTTCTAAATCGAGTAACGTTTCTATGTAAACGACAGGATTTTCTTTTGGGATACGACAATCACATTTCCGATCCACTAATCCTTCTTTACTGCATCCCTCACTCCCAAACATTGACGAATTCACACGGAAATTCCGTCGCTATGAAATACTATGTGTTCCAAGACATTTCCTTCCTAATCGAGTAACGTTTCTATGGAAACGACAGGATTTTCTTTTGGGATACGACAATCTCATTTCCGATCCACTAATCCTTCTTTACTGCATCCCTCACTCCCACACATTGACGAATTCACACGGAAATTGCGACGCTATGAAATACTATGTGTTCTAAGACATTTCATTCTAAATCGAGTAACGTTTCTATGGAAACGACAGGATTTTCTTTTGGGATACGACAATCACATTTCCGATCCACTAATCCTTCTTTACTGCATCCCTCACTCCTAAACATTGACGAATTCACACGGAAATTGCGTCGCTATGAAATACTATGTGTTCCAAGACATTTCCTTCTAAATCGAGTAACGTTTCTATGGAAACGACAGGATTTTCTTTTGGGATACGACAATCTCATTTCCGATCCACTAATCCTTCTTTACTGCATCCCTCACTCCCACACATTGACGAATTCATACGGAAATTCCGTCGCTATGAAATACGAGTACTATGTGTTCTAAGACAGTTCCTTCTAAATCGAGTAACGCTTCTATGGAAACGACAGGGTTTTCTTTTGGGATACGACAATCTCATTTCCGATCCACTAATCCTTCTTTACTGCATCCCTCACTCCCACACATTGACGAATTCACACGGAAATTGCGTCGCTATGAGATACGAGTACTATGTGTTCTAAGACATTTCCTTCTAAATCGAGTAACGTTTCTATGGAAACGACAGGATTTTCTTTTGGGATACGACAATCACATTTCCGATCCACTAGTCCTTCTTTACTGTATCCCTCACTCCCACACATTGACGAATTCACACGGAAATTCCGTCGCTATGAAATACGAGTACTATGAGTTCTAAGACATTTCCTTCTAAATCGAGTAACGTTTCTATGGAAACGACAGGATTTTCTTTTGGGATACGACAATCTCATTTCCGATCCACTAATCCTTCTTTACTGCATCCCTCACTCCCACACATTGACGAATTCACACGGAAATTGCGTCGCTATGAAATACTATGTGTTCTAAGACATTTCCTTCTAAATCGAGTAACGTTTCTATGGAAACGACAGGATTTTCTTTTGGGATACGACAATCTCATTTCCGATCCACTAATCCTTCTTTACTGCATCCCTCACTCCCACACATTGACGAATTCATACGGAAATTCCGTCGCTATGAAATACGAGTACTATGTGTTCTAAGACAGTTCCTTCTAAATCGAGTAACGCTTCTATGGAAACGACAGGATTTTCTTTTGGGATACGACAATCACATTTCCGATCCACTAATCCTTCTTTACTGCACCCCCTCACTCCCAAACATTGACGAATTCACACGGAAATTGGGTCGCTATGAAATACTATGTGTTCTAAGACATTTCCTTCTAAATCGAGTAACGTTTCTATGGAAACGACAGGATTTTCTTTTGGGATACGACAATCTCATTTCCGATCCACTAATCCTTCTTTACTGCATCCCTCACTCCCACACATTGACGAATTCACACGGAAATTGCGTCGCTATGAAATACGAGTACTATGTGTTCTAAGACATTTCCTTCTAAATCGAGTAACGTTTCTATGGAAACGACAGGATTTTCTTTTGGGATACGACAATCACATTTCCGATCCACTAGTCCTTCTTTACTGTATCCCTCACTCCCACACATTGACGAATTCACACGGAAATTCCGTCGCTATGAAATACGAGTACTATGAGTTCTAAGACATTTCCTTCTAAATCGAGTAACGTTTCTATGGAAACGACAGGATTTTCTTTTGGGATACGACAATCTCATTTCCGATCCACTAATCCTTCTTTACTGCATCCCTCACTCCCACACATTGACGAATTCACACGGAAATTCCGTCGCTATGAAAAACGAGTACTATGTGTTCTAAGACATTTCCTTCTAAATCGAGTAACGTTCCTATGGAAACGACAGGATTTTCTTTTGGGATTCGACAATCACATTTCCGATCCACTAATCCTTCTTTACTGCATCCCTCACTCCCAAACATTGACGAATTCACACGGAAATTGCGTCGCTATGAAATACTATGTGTTCTAAGACATTTCCTTCCAAATCGAGTAACGTTTCTATGGAAACGACAGGGTTTTCTTTTGGGATACGACAATCTCATTTCCGATCCACTAATCCTTCTTTACTGCATCCCTCACTCCCACACATTGACGAATTCACACGGAAATTGCGTCGCTATGAAATACTATGTGTTGTAAGACATTTCCTTCTAAATCGAGTAACGTTTCTATGGAAACGACAGGATTTTCTTTTGGGATACGACAATCACATTTCCGAACCACTAATCCTTCTTTACTGCATCCCTCACTCCCAAACATTGACGAATTCGCACGGAAATTGCGTCGCTATGAAATACGAGTTCTATGTGTTCTAAGACATTTCCTTCTAAATCGAGTAACGTTTCTATGGAAACGACAGGATTTTCTTTTGGGATACGACAATCTCATTTCCGATCCACTAATCCTTCTTTACTGCATCCCTCACCCCCACACATTGACGAATTCACACGGAAATTCCGTCGCTATGAAATACGAGTACTATGTGTTCTAAGACAATTCCTTCTAAATCGAGTAACGTTTCTATGGAAACGACAGGATTTTCTTTTGGGATACGACAATCACATTTCCGATCCACTAATCCTTCTTTACTGCATCCCTCACTCCCAAACATTGACGAATTCACACGGAAATTGCGTCGCTATGAAATACGAGTACGATGTGTCCTAAGACATTTCCTTCTAAATCGAGTAACGTTTCTATGGAAACGACAGGATTTTCTTTTGGGATACGACAATCTCATTTCCGATCCACTAATCCTTCTTTTCTGCATCCCTCACCCCCACACATTGACGAATTCACACGGAAATTCCGTCGCTATGAAATACGAGTACTATGTGTTCTAAGACAATTCCTTCTATATCGAGTAACGTTTCTATGGAAACGACAGGATTTTCTTTTGGGATACGACAATCACATTTCCGATCCACTAATCCTTCTTTACTGCATCCCTCACTCCCAAACATTGACGAATTCACACGGAAATTGCGTCGCAATGAAATACTATGTGTTCTAAGACGTTTCATTCTAAATCGAGTAACGTTTCTATGGAAACGACAGGACTTTTGTTTTGGGAAACGACAATCACATTTCCGATCCACTAATCCATCTTTGCTGCATCCCTCACTCCCACACATTGACGAATTCAAACGGTAATTCCGTCGCTATGAAATACGAGTACTATGTGTTCTAAGACATTTCCTTCTAAATCGAGTGACGTTTCTATGGAAACGACAGGATTTTCTTTTGGGATACGACAATCTCATTTCCGATCCACTAATCCTTTTTTACTGCATCCCTCACTCCCACACATTGACGAATTCACACGGAAATTCCGTCGCTATGAAATACGTGTACTATGTGTTCTAAGACATTTCCTTCTAAATCGAGTAACGTTTCTATGGAAACGACAGGATTTTCTTTTGGGATACGACAATCACATTTCCGATCCACTAATCCTTCTTTACTGCATCCCTCACTCCCACACATTGACGATTTCACACGGAAATTGTGTCGCTATGATATACGAGTACTATGTGTTCTAAGACATTTCCTTCTAAATCGAGTCACGTTTCTATGGAAACGACAGGATTTTCTTTTGGGATACGACAATCACATTTCCGATCCACTAATCCTTCTTTACTCCATCCCTCACTCCCACACATTGACGTACTCACACGGAAATTGTGTCGCCATGAAATACGAGTACTATGTGTTCTAAGACATTTCCTTCTAAATCGAGTAACGTTTCTATGGAAACGACAGGATTTTCTTTTGGGATACGACAATCACATTTCCGATCCACTAATCCTTCTTTACTGCATCCCTCACTCCCAAACATTGACGAATTCACACGGAAATTCCGTCGCTATGAAATACTATGTGTTCCAAGACATTTCCTTCCTAATCGAGTAACGTTTCTATGGAAACGACAGGATTTTCTTTTGGGATACGACAATCTCATTTCCGATCCACTAATCCTTCTTTACTGCATCCCTCACTCCCACACATTGACGAATTCACACGGAAATTGCGACGCTATGAAATACTATGTGTTCTAAGACATTTCCTTCTAAATCGAGTAACGTTTCTATAGAAACGACAGGATTTTCTTTTGGGATACGACAATCTCATTTCCGATCCACTAATCCTTCTTTACTGCATCCCTCACTCCCACACATTGACGAATTCATACGGAAATTCCGTCGCTATGAAATACGAGTACTATGTGTTCTAAGACAGTTCCTTCTAAATCGAGTAACGCTTCTATGGAAACGACAGGATTTTCTTTTGGGATACGACAATCACATTTCCGATCCACTAATCCTTCTTTACTGCACCCCCTCACTCCCAAACATTGACGAATTCACACGGAAATTGGGTCGCTATGAAATACTATGTGTTCTAAGACATTTCCTTCTAAATCGAGTAACGTTTCTATGGAAACGACAGGATTTTCTTTTGGGATACGACAATCTCATTTCCGATCCACTAATCCTTCTTTACTGCATCCCTCACTCCCACACATTGACGAATTCACACGGAAATTGCGTCGCTATGAAATACGAGTACTATGTGTTCTAAGACATTTCCTTCTAAATCGAGTAACGTTTCTATGGAAACGACAGGATTTTCTTTTGGGATACGACAATCACATTTCCGATCCACTAGTCCTTCTTTACTGTATCCCTCACTCCCACACATTGACGAATTCACACGGAAATTCCGTCGCTATGAAATACGAGTACTATGAGTTCTAAGACATTTCCTTCTAAATCGAGTAACGTTTCTATGGAAACGACAGGATTTTCTTTTGGGATACGACAATCTCATTTCCGATCCACTAATCCTTCTTTACTGCATCCCTCACTCCCACACATTGACGAATTCACACGGAAATTCCGTCGCTATGAAAAACGAGTACTATGTGTTCTAAGACATTTCCTTCTAAATCGAGTAACGTTCCTATGGAAACGACAGGATTTTCTTTTGGGATTCGACAATCACATTTCCGATCCACTAATCCTTCTTTACTGCATCCCTCACTCCCAAACATTGACGAATTCACACGGAAATTGCGTCGCTATGAAATACTATGTGTTCTAAGACATTTCCTTCCAAATCGAGTAACGTTTCTATGGAAACGACAGGGTTTTCTTTTGGGATACGACAATCTCATTTCCGATCCACTAATCCTTCTTTACTGCATCCCTCACTCCCACACATTGACGAATTCACACGGAAATTGCGTCGCTATGAAATACTATGTGTTGTAAGACATTTCCTTCTAAATCGAGTAACGTTTCTATGGAAACGACAGGATTTTCTTTTGGGATACGACAATCACATTTCCGAACCACTAATCCTTCTTTACAGCATCCCTCACTCCCAAACATTGACGAATTCGCACGGAAATTGCGTCGCTATGAAATACGAGTTCTATGTGTTCTAAGACATTTCCTTCTAAATCGAGTAACGCTTCTATGGAAACGACAGGATTTTCTTTTGGGATACGACAATCTCATTTCCGATCCACTAATCCTTCTTTACTGCATCCCTCACCCCCACACATTGACGAATTCACACGGAAATTCCGTCGCTATGAAATACGAGTACTATGTGTTCTAAGACAATTCCTTCTAAATCGAGTAACGTTTCTATGGAAACGACAGGATTTTCTTTTGGGATACGACAATCACATTTCCGATCCACTAATCCTTCTTTACTGCATCCCTCACTCCCAAACATTGACGAATTCACACGGAAATTGCGTCGCTATGAAATACGAGTACTATGTGTCCTAAGACATTTCCTTCTAAATCGAGTAACGTTTCTATGGAAACGACAGGATTTTCTTTTGGGATACGACAATCTCATTTCCGATCCACTAATCCTTCTTTTCTGATCCCTCACCCCCACACATTGACGAATTCACACGGAAATTCCGTCGCTATGAAATACGAGTACTATGTGTTCTAAGACAATTCCTTCTATATCGAGTAACGTTTCTATGGAAACGACAGGATTTTCTTTTGGGATACGACAATCACATTTCCGATCCACTAATCCTTCTTTACTGCATCCCTCACTCCCAAACATTGACGAATTCACACGGAAATTGCGTCGCAATGAAATACTATGTGTTCTAAGACATTTCCTTCTAAATCGAGTAACGTTTCTATGAAAACGACAGGATTTTCTTTAGAGATACGACAATCTGATTTCCGATCCACTAATCCTTTTTTACTCCATCCCTCACTCCCACACATTGACGTACTCACACGGAAATTGTGTCGCCATGAAATACGAGTACTATGTGTTCTAAGACATTTCCTTCTAAATCGAGTAACGTTTCTATGGAAACGACAGGATTTTCTTTTGGGATACGACAATCACATTTCCGATCAATAATTCTCCTTTACTGCATCCCTCACTCCCAAACTTTGACGAATTCACACGGAAATTGCGTCGCTATGAAGTACAATGTGTTCTAAGACAATTCCTTCTAAATCGAGTAACGTTTCTATGGAGACGACAGGATTTTCTTTTGGGATACGACAATCACATTTCCGATCCACTAATCCTTCTTTACTGCATCCCTCACTCCCAAACATTGACGAATTCACACGGAAATTGCGTCGCAATGAAATACTATGTGTTCTAAGACGTTTCATTCTAAATCGAGTAACGTTTCTATGGAAACGACAGGACTTTTGTTTTGGGAAACGACAATCACATTTCCGATCCACTAATCCATCTTTGCTGCATCCCTCACTCCCACACATTGACGAATTCAAACGGTAATTCCGTCGCTATGAAATACGAGTACTATGTGTTCTAAGACATTTCCTTCTAAATCGAGTGACGTTTCTATGGAAACGACAGGATTTTCTTTTGGGATACGACAATCTCATTTCCGATCCACTAATCCTTTTTTACTGCATCCCTCACTCCCACACATTGACGAATTCACACGGAAATTCCGTCGCTATGAAATACGTGTACTATGTGTTCTAAGACATTTCCTTCTAAATCGAGTAACGTTTCTATGGAAACGACAGGATTTTCTTTTGGGATACGACAATCACATTTCCGATCCACTAATCCTTCTTTACTGCATCCCTCACTCCCACACATTGACGATTTCACACGGAAATTGTGTCGCTATGATATACGAGTACTATGTGTTCTAAGACATTTCCTTCTAAATCGAGTCACGTTTCTATGGAAACGACAGGATTTTCTTTTGGGATACGACAATCACATTTCCGATCCACTAATCCTTCTTTACTCCATCCCTCACTCCCACACATTGACGTACTCACACGGAAATTGTGTCGCCATGAAATACGAGTACTATGTGTTCTAAGACATTTCCTTCTAAATCGAGTAACGTTTCTATGGAAACGACAGGATTTTCTTTTGGGATACGACAATCACATTTCCGATCCACTAATCCTTCTTTACTGCATCCCTCACTCCCAAACATTGACGAATTCACACGGAAATTCCGTCGCTATGAAATACTATGTGTTCCAAGACATTTCCTTCCTAATCGAGTAACGTTTCTATGGAAACGACAGGATTTTCTTTTGGGATACGACAATCTCATTTCCGATCCACTAATCCTTCTTTACTGCATCCCTCACTCCCACACATTGACGAATTCACACGGAAATTGCGACGCTATGAAATACTATGTGTTCTAAGACATTTCCTTCTAAATCGAGTAACGTTTCTATAGAAACGACAGGATTTTCTTTTGGGATACGACAATCTCATTTCCGATCCACTAATCCTTCTTTACTGCATCCCTCACTCCCACACATTGACGAATTCATACGGAAATTCCGTCGCTATGAAATACGAGTACTATGTGTTCTAAGACAGTTCCTTCTAAATCGAGTAACGCTTCTATGGAAACGACAGGATTTTCTTTTGGGATACGACAATCACATTTCCGATCCACTAATCCTTCTTTACTGCACCCCCTCACTCCCAAACATTGACGAATTCACACGGAAATTGGGTCGCTATGAAATACTATGTGTTCTAAGACATTTCCTTCTAAATCGAGTAACGTTTCTATGGAAACGACAGGATTTTCTTTTGGGATACGACAATCTCATTTCCGATCCACTAATCCTTCTTTACTGCATCCCTCACTCCCACACATTGACGAATTCACACGGAAATTGCGTCGCTATGAAATACGAGTACTATGTGTTCTAAGACATTTCCTTCTAAATCGAGTAACGTTTCTATGGAAACGACAGGATTTTCTTTTGGGATACGACAATCACATTTCCGATCCACTAGTCCTTCTTTACTGTATCCCTCACTCCCACACATTGACGAATTCACACGGAAATTCCGTCGCTATGAAATACGAGTACTATGAGTTCTAAGACATTTCCTTCTAAATCGAGTAACGTTTCTATGGAAACGACAGGATTTTCTTTTGGGATACGACAATCTCATTTCCGATCCACTAATCCTTCTTTACTGCATCCCTCACTCCCACACATTGACGAATTCACACGGAAATTCCGTCGCTATGAAAAACGAGTACTATGTGTTCTAAGACATTTCCTTCTAAATCGAGTAACGTTCCTATGGAAACGACAGGATTTTCTTTTGGGATTCGACAATCACATTTCCGATCCACTAATCCTTCTTTACTGCATCCCTCACTCCCAAACATTGACGAATTCACACGGAAATTGCGTCGCTATGAAATACTATGTGTTCTAAGACATTTCCTTCCAAATCGAGTAACGTTTCTATGGAAACGACAGGGTTTTCTTTTGGGATACGACAATCTCATTTCCGATCCACTAATCCTTCTTTACTGCATCCCTCACTCCCACACATTGACGAATTCACACGGAAATTGCGTCGCTATGAAATACTATGTGTTGTAAGACATTTCCTTCTAAATCGAGTAACGTTTCTATGGAAACGACAGGATTTTCTTTTGGGATACGACAATCACATTTCCGAACCACTAATCCTTCTTTACAGCATCCCTCACTCCCAAACATTGACGAATTCGCACGGAAATTGCGTCGCTATGAAATACGAGTTCTATGTGTTCTAAGACATTTCCTTCTAAATCGAGTAACGCTTCTATGGAAACGACAGGATTTTCTTTTGGGATACGACAATCTCATTTCCGATCCACTAATCCTTCTTTACTGCATCCCTCACCCCCACACATTGACGAATTCACACGGAAATTCCGTCTCTATGAAATACGAGTACTATGTGTTCTAAGACAATTCCTTCTAAATCGAGTAACGTTTCTATGGAAACGACAGGATTTTCTTTTGGGATACGACAATCACATTTCCGATCCACTAATCCTTCTTTACTGCATCCCTCACTCCCAAACATTGACGAATTCACACGGAAATTGCGTCGCCATGAAATACGAGTACTATGTGTCCTAAGACATTTCCTTCTAAATCGAGTAACGTTTCTATGGAAACGACAGGATTTTCTTTTGGGATACGACAATCTCATTTCCGATCCACTAATCCTTCTTTTCTGATCCCTCACCCCCACACATTGACGAATTCACACGGAAATTCCGTCGCTATGAAATACGAGTACTATGTGTTCTAAGACAATTCCTTCTATATCGAGTAACGTTTCTATGGAAACGACAGGATTTTCTTTTGGGATACGACAATCACATTTCCGATCCACTAATCCTTCTTTACTGCATCCCTCACTCCCAAACATTGACGAATTCACACGGAAATTGCGTCGCAATGAAATACTATGTGTTCTAAGACATTTCCTTCTAAATCGAGTGACGTTTCTATGAAAACGACAGGATTTTCTTTAGAGATACGACAATCTGATTTCCGATCCACTAATCCTTTTTTACTCCATCCCTCACTCCCACACATTGACGTACTCACACGGAAATTGTGTCGCTATGAAATACGAGTACTATGTGTTCTAAGACATTTCCTTCTAAATCGAGTAACGTTTCTATGGAAACGACAGGATTTTCTTTTGGGATACGACAATCACATTTCCGATCAATAATTCTCCTTTACTGCATCCCTCACTCCCAAACTTTGACGAATTCACACGGAAATTGCGTCGCTATGAAGTACAATGTGTTCTAAGACAATTCCTTCTAAATCGAGTAACGTTTCTATGGAAACGACAGGATTTTCTTTTGGGATACGACAATCACATTTCCGATCCACTAATCCTTCTTTACTGCATCCCTCACTCCCAAACATTGACGAATTCACACGGAAATTGCGTCGCAATGAAATACTATGTGTTCTAAGACGTTTCATTCTAAATCGAGTAACGTTTCTATGGAAACGACAGGACTTTTGTTTTGGGAAATGACAATCACATTTCCGATCCACTAATCCATCTTTGCTGCATCCCTCACTCCCACACATTGACGAATTCAAACGGTAATTCCGTCGCTATGAAATACGAGTACTATGTGTTCTAAGACATTTCCTTCTAAATCGAGTGACGTTTCTATGGAAACGACAGGATTTTCTTTTGGGACACGACAATCTCATTTCCGATCCACTAATCCTTTTTTACTGCATCCCTCACTCCCACACATTGACGAATTCACACGGAAATTCCGTCGCTATAAAATACGTGTACTATGTGTTCTAAGACTTTTCCTTCTAAATCGAGTAACGTTTCTATGGAAACGACAGGACTTTTGTTTTGGGAAATGACAATCACATTTCCGATCCACTAATCCATCTTTGCTGCATCCCTCACTCCCACACATTGACGAATTCAAACGGTAATTCCGTCGCTATGAAATACGAGTACTATGTGTTCTAAGACATTTCCTTCTAAATCGAGTAACGCTTCTATGGAAACGACAGGATTTTCTTTTGGGATACGACAATCTCATTTCCGATCCACTAATCCTTCTTTACTGCATCCCTCACCCCCACACATTGACGAATTCACACGGAAATTCCGTCGCTATGAAATACGAGTACTATGTGTTCTAAGACAATTCCTTCTAAATCGAGTAACGTTTCTATGGAAACGACAGGATTTTCTTTTGGGATACGACAATCACATTTCCGATCCACTAATCCTTCTTTACTGCATCCCTCACTCCCAAACATTGACGAATTCACACGGAAATTGCGTCGCTATGAAATACGAGTACTATGTGTCCTAAGACATTTCCTTCTAAATCGAGTAACGTTTCTATGGAAACGACAGGATTTTCTTTTGGGATACGACAATCTCATTTCCGATCCACTAATCCTTCTTTTCTGATCCCTCACCCCCACACATTGACGAATTCACACGGAAATTCCGTCGCTATGAAATACGAGTACTATGTGTTCTAAGACAATTCCTTCTATATCGAGTAACGTTTCTATGGAAACGACAGGATTTTCTTTTGGGATACGACAATCACATTTCCGATCCACTAATCCTTCTTTACTGCATCCCTCACTCCCAAACATTGACGAATTCACACGGAAATTGCGTCGCAATGAAATACTATGTGTTCTAAGACATTTCCTTCTAAATCGAGTGACGTTTCTATGAAAACGACAGGATTTTCTTTAGAGATACGACAATCTGATTTCCGATCCACTAATCCTTTTTTACTCCATCCCTCACTCCCACACATTGACGTACTCACACGGAAATTGTGTCGCTATGAAATACGAGTACTATGTGTTCTAAGACATTTCCTTCTAAATCGAGTAACGTTTCTATGGAAACGACAGGATTTTCTTTTGGGATACGACAATCACATTTCCGATCAATAATTCTCCTTTACTGCATCCCTCACTCCCAAACTTTGACGAATTCACACGGAAATTGCGTCGCTATGAAGTACAATGTGTTCTAAGACAATTCCTTCTAAATCGAGTAACGTTTCTATGGAAACGACAGGATTTTCTTTTGGGATACGACAATCACATTTCCGATCCACTAATCCTTCTTTACTGCATCCCTCACTCCCAAACATTGACGAATTCACACGGAAATTGCGTCGCAATGAAATACTATGTGTTCTAAGACGTTTCATTCTAAATCGAGTAACGTTTCTATGGAAACGACAGGACTTTTGTTTTGGGAAATGACAATCACATTTCCGATCCACTAATCCATCTTTGCTGCATCCCTCACTCCCACACATTGACGAATTCAAACGGTAATTCCGTCGCTATGAAATACGAGTACTATGTGTTCTAAGACATTTCCTTCTAAATCGAGTGACGTTTCTATGGAAACGACAGGATTTTCTTTTGGGACACGACAATCTCATTTCCGATCCACTAATCCTTTTTTACTGCATCCCTCACTCCCACACATTGACGAATTCACACGGAAATTCCGTCGCTATAAAATACGTGTACTATGTGTTCTAAGACTTTTCCTTCTAAATCGAGTAACGTTTCTATGGAAACGACAGGATTTTCTTTTGGGATACGACAATCACATTTCCGATCCACTAATCCTTCTTTACTGCATCCCTCACTCCCACACATTGACGATTTCACACGGAAATTGTGTCGCTATGATATACGAGTACTATGTGTTCTAAGACATTTCCTTCTAAATCGAGTCACGTTTCTATGGAAACGACAGGATTTTCTTTTGGGATACGACAATCACATTTCCGATCCACTAATCCTTCTTTACTCCATCCCTCACTCCCACACATTGACGTACTCACACGGAAATTGTGTCGCCATGAAATACGAGTACTATGTGTTCTAAGACATTTCCTTCTAAATCGAGTAACGTTTCTATGGAAACGACAGGATTATCTTTTGGGATACGACAATCACCTTTCCGATCCACTAATCCTTCTTTACTGCATCCCTCACTCCCAAACATTGACGAATTCACACGGAAATTGCGTCGCTATGAAATACTATGTGTTCTAAGACATTTCCTTCTAAATCGAGTAACGTTTCTATGGAAACGACAGGATTTTCTTTTGGGATACGACAATCTCATTTCCGATCCACCTATCCTTCTTTACTGCATCCCTCACTCCCACACATTGACGAATTCACACAGAAATTCCGTCGCTATGAAATACGTGTACTATATGTTCTAACACATTTCCTTCTAAATCGAGTAACGTTTCTATGGAAACGACAGGATTTTCTTTTGGGATACGACAATCACATTCCCGATCCACTAATCCTTCTTTACTGCATCCCTCACTCCCACACATTGACGATTTCACACGGAAATTGTGTCGCTATGAAATACGAGTTCTATGTGTTCTAAGACATTTCCTTCTAAATCGAGTAACGTTTCAATGGAACCGACAGGATTTTCTTTTGGGATACGACAATCACATTTCCGATCCACTAATCCTTCTTTACTCCATCCCTCACTCCCACACATTGACGTACTCACACGGAAATTGTGTCGCTATGAAATACGAGTACTATGTGTTCTAAGACATTTCCTTCTAAATCGAGTAACGTTTCTACGGAAACGACAGGATTTTCTTTTGGGATACGACAATCACATTTCCGATCCACTAATCCTTCTTTACTGCATCCCTCACTCCCAAACATTGACGAATTCACACGGAAATTGCGTCGCTATGAAATACTATGTGTTCTAAGATATTTCCTTCTAAATCGAGTAACGTTTCTATGGAAACGACAGGATTTTCTTTTGGGATACGACAATCTCATTTCCGATCCACTAATCCTTCTTTACTGCATCCCTCACTCCCAAACATTGACGAATTCACACGGAAATTGCGTCGCTATGAAATACTATGTGTTCTAAGACATTTCCTTCTAAATCGAGTGACGTTTCTATGGAAACGACAGGATTTTCTTTTGGGACACGACAATCTCATTTCCGATCCACTAATCCTTTTTTACTGCATCCCTCACTCCCACACATTGACGAATTCACACGGAAATTCCGTCGCTATAAAATACGTGTACTATGTGTTCTAAGACTTTTCCTTCTAAATCGAGTAACGTTTCTATGGAAACGACAGGACTTTTGTTTTGGGAAATGACAATCACATTTCCGATCCACTAATCCATCTTTGCTGCATCCCTCACTCCCACACATTGACGAATTCAAACGGTAATTCCGTCGCTATGAAATACGAGTACTATGTGTTCTAAGACATTTCCTTCTAAATCGAGTAACGCTTCTATGGAAACGACAGGATTTTCTTTTGGGATACGACAATCTTATTTCCGATCCACTAATCCTTCTTTACTGCATCCCTCACCCCCACACATTGACGAATTCACACGGAAATTCCGTCGCTATGAAATACGAGTACTATGTGTTCTAAGACAATTCCTTCTAAATCGAGTAACGTTTCTATGGAAACGACAGGATTTTCTTTTGGGATACGACAATCACATTTCCGATCCACTAATCCTTCTTTACTGCATCCCTCACTCCCAAACATTGACGAATTCACACGGAAATTGCGTCGCTATGAAATACGAGTACTATGTGTCCTAAGACATTTCCTTCTAAATCGAGTAACGTTTCTATGGAAACGACAGGATTTTCTTTTGGGATACGACAATCTCATTTCCGATCCACTAATCCTTCTTTTCTGATCCCTCACCCCCACACATTGACGAATTCACACGGAAATTCCGTCGCTATGAAATACGAGTACTATGTGTTCTAAGACAATTCCTTCTATATCGAGTAACGTTTCTATGGAAACGACAGGATTTTCTTTTGGGATACGACAATCACATTTCCGATCCACTAATCCTTCTTTACTGCATCCCTCACTCCCAAACATTGACGAATTCACACGGAAATTGCGTCGCAATGAAATACTATGTGTTCTAAGACATTTCCTTCTAAATCGAGTGACGTTTCTATGAAAACGACAGGATTTTCTTTAGAGATACGACAATCTGATTTCCGATCCACTAATCCTTTTTTACTCCATCCCTCACTCCCACACATTGACGTACTCACACGGAAATTGTGTCGCTATGAAATACGAGTACTATGTGTTCTAAGACATTTCCTTCTAAATCGAGTAACGTTTCTATGGAAACGACAGGATTTTCTTTTGGGATACGACAATCACATTTCCGATCAATAATTCTCCTTTACTGCATCCCTCACTCCCAAACTTTGACGAATTCACACGGAAATTGCGTCGCTATGAAGTACAATGTGTTCTAAGACAATTCCTTCTAAATCGAGTAACGTTTCTATGGAAACGACAGGATTTTCTTTTGGGATACGACAATCACATTTCCGATCCACTAATCCTTCTTTACTGCATCCCTCACTCCCAAACATTGACGAATTCACACGGAAATTGCGTCGCAATGAAATACTATGTGTTCTAAGACGTTTCATTCTAAATCGAGTAACGTTTCTATGGAAACGACAGGACTTTTGTTTTGGGAAATGACAATCACATTTCCGATCCACTAATCCATCTTTGCTGCATCCCTCACTCCCACACATTGACGAATTCAAACGGTAATTCCGTCGCTATGAAATACGAGTACTATGTGTTCTAAGACATTTCCTTCTAAATCGAGTGACGTTTCTATGGAAACGACAGGATTTTCTTTTGGGACACGACAATCTCATTGCCGATCCACTAATCCTTTTTTACTGCATCCCTCACTCCCACACATTGACGAATTCACACGGAAATTCCGTCGCTATAAAATACGTGTACTATGTGTTCTAAGACTTTTCCTTCTAAATCGAGTAACGTTTCTATGGAAACGACAGGATTTTCTTTTGGGATACGACAATCACATTTCCGATCCACTAATCCTTCTTTACTGCATCCCTCACTCCCACACATTGACGATTTCACACGGAAATTGTGTCGCTATGATATACGAGTACTATGTGTTCTAAGACATTTCCTTCTAAATCGAGTCACGTTTCTATGGAAACGACAGGATTTTCTTTTGGGATACGACAATCACATTTCCGATCCACTAATCCTTCTTTACTCCATCCCTCACTCCCACACATTGACGTACTCACACGGAAATTGTGTCGCCATGAAATACGAGTACTATGTGTTCTAAGACATTTCCTTCTAAATCGAGTAACGTTTCTATGGAAACGACAGGATTATCTTTTGGGATACGACAATCACCTTTCCGATCCACTAATCCTTCTTTACTGCATCCCTCACTCCCAAACATTGACGAATTCACACGGAAATTGCGTCGCTATGAAATACTATGTGTTCTAAGACATTTCCTTCTAAATCGAGTAACGTTTCTATGGAAACGACAGGATTTTCTTTTGGGATACGACAATCTCATTTCCGATCCACCTATCCTTCTTTACTGCATCCCTCACTCCCACACATTGACGAATTCACACAGAAATTCCGTCGCTATGAAATACGTGTACTATATGTTCTAACACATTTCCTTCTAAATCGAGTAACGTTTCTATGGAAACGACAGGATTTTCTTTTGGGATACGACAATCACATTCCCGATCCACTAATCCTTCTTTACTGCATCCCTCACTCCCACACATTGACGATTTCACACGGAAATTGTGTCGCTATGAAATACGAGTTCTATGTGTTCTAAGACATTTCCTTCTAAATCGAGTAACGTTTCTATGGAACCGACAGGATTTTCTTTTGGGATACGACAATCACATTTCCGATCCACTAATCCTTCTTTACTCCATCCCTCACTCCCACACATTGACGTACTCACACGGAAATTGTGTCGCTATGAAATACGAGTACTATGTGTTCTAAGACATTTCCTTCTAAATCGAGTAACGTTTCTACGGAAACGACAGGATTTTCTTTTGGGATACGACAATCACATTTCCGATCCACTAATCCTTCTTTACTGCATCCCTCACTCCCAAACATTGACGAATTCACACGGAAATTGCGTCGCTATGAAATACTATGTGTTCTAAGATATTTCCTTCTAAATCGAGTAACGTTTCTATGGAAACGACAGGATTTTCTTTTGGGATACGACAATCTCATTTCCGATCCACTAATCCTTCTTTACTGCATCCCTCACTCCCAAACATTGACGAATTCACACGGAAATTGCGTCGCTATGAAATACTATGTGTTCTAAGACATTTCCTTCTAAATCGAGTAACGTTTCTATGGAAACGACAGGATTTTCATTTGGGATACGACAATCACATTTCCGATCCACTAATCCTTCTTTACTCCATCCCTCACTCCCAAACATTGACGAATTCACACGGAAATTGCGTCGCTATGAAAAACTATGTGTTCTAAGACATTTCCTTCTAAATCGAGTAACGTTTCTATGGAAACGACATAATTTTCTTTTGGGATACGACAATCACATTTCCGATCCACTAATCGTTCTTTAGTGCATCCCTCACTCCCACAAATTGACGAATTCACACGGATATTCCGTCGCTATGAAAAACGAGTACTATGTGTTCTAAGACATTTCCTTCTAAATCGAGTAACGTTTCTATGGAAACGACAGGATTTTCTTTTGGGATACGACAATCACATTTCCGATCCACTAATCCTTCTTTACTGCATCCCTCACTCCCAAACATTGACGAATTCACACGGAAATTGCGTCGCTATGAAATACTATGTGTTCTAAGACATTTCCTTCTAAATCGAGTAACGTTTCTATGGAAACGACAGGACTTTCTTTTTGAAACGACAATCTCATTTCCGATCCACTAATCCTTCTTTACTGCATCCCTCACTCCGACACACTGACGAATTCACATGGAAATTCCGTCGCTTTGAAATACGAGTACTATGTGTTCTAAGGCATTTCCTTCTAAATCGAGTATCGTTTCTATGGAAACGACAGGAATTTCTTTTGGGATACGACAATCACATTTCCGATCCACTAATCCTTCTTTACTGCATCCCTCACTCCCAAACATTGACGAATTCACACGGAAATTGCGTCGCTATGAAATACTATGTGTTCTAAGACATTACCTTCTAAAACGAGTAACGTTTCTATGGAAACGACAGGATTTTCTTTTGGGGTACGACAATCACATGTCCGATCCACTAATCCTTCTTTACTCCATCCCTCACTCCCACACATTGACGTACTCACACGGAAATTGTGTCGCTATGAAATACGAGTACTATGTGTTCTAAGACATTTCCTTCTAAATCGAGTAACGTTTCTACGGAAACGACAGGATTTTCTTTTGGGATACGACAATCACATTTCCGATCCACTAATCCTTCTTTACTGCATCCCTCACTCCCAAACATTGACGAATTCACACGGAAATTGCGTCGCTATGAAATACTATGTGTTCTAAGACATTTCCTTCTAAATCGAGTAACGTTTCTATGGAAACGACAGGATTTTCTTTTGGGATACGACAATCTCATTTCCGATCCACTAATCCTTCTTTACTGCATCCCTCACTCCCAAACATTGACGAATTCACACGGAAATTGCGTCGCTATGAAATACTATGTGTTCTAAGACATTTCCTTCTAAATCGAGTAACGTTTCTATGGAAACGACAGGATTTTCTTTTGGGATACGACAATCACATTTCCGATCCACTAATCCTTCTTTACTCCATCCCTCGCTCCCAAACATTGACGAATTCACACGGAAATTGCGTCGCTATGAAAAACTATGTGTTCTAAGACATTTCCTTCTAAATCGAGTAACGTTTCTATGGAAACGACATAATTTTCTTTTGGGATACGACAATCACATTTCCGATCCACTAATCGTTCTTTAGTGCATCCCTCACTCCCACAAATTGACGAATTCACACGGATATTCCGTCGCTATGAAATACGAGTACTATGTGTTCTAAGACATTTCCTTCTAAATCGAGTAACGTTTCTATGGAAACGACAGGATTTTCTTTTGGGATACGACAATCACATTTCCGATCCACTAATCCTTCTTTACTGCATCCCTCACTCCCAAACATTGACGAATTCACACGGAAATTGCGTCGCTATGAAATACTATGTGTTCTAAGACATTTCCTTCTAAATCGAGTAACGTTTCTATGGAAACGACAGGACTTTCTTTTTGAAACGACAATCTCATTTCCGATCCACTAATCCTTCTTTACTGCATCCCTCACTCCGACACACTGACGAATTCACATGGAAATTCCGTCGCTATGAAATACGAGTACTATGTGTTCTAAGACATTTCCTTCTAAATCGAGTATCGTTTCTATGGAAACGACAGGAATTTCTTTTGGGATACGACAATCACATTTCCGATCCACTAATCCTTCTTTACTGCATCCCTCACTCCCAAACATTGACGAATTCACACGGAAATTGCGTCGCTATGAAATACTATGTGTTCTAAGACATTACCTTCTAAAACGAGTAACGTTTCTATGGAAACGACAGGATTTTCTTTTGGGGTACGACAATCACATGTCCGATCCACTAATCCTTTTTTACTGCATCCCTCACTCCCACACATTGACGAATTCACACGGAAATTCCGTCGCTATGAAATACGAGTACTATGTGTTCTAAGACATTTCCTTCTAAACCGAGTAACGTTTCTATGGAAACGACAGGATTTTCTTTTGGGATACGACAATCACATTTCCGATCCACTAATCCTTCTTTACTGCATCCCTCACTCCCAAACATTGACGAATTCACACGGAAATAGCGTCGCTACGAAATACTATGTGTTCTAAGACATTTCCTTCTAAATCGAGTAACGTTTCTATGGAAACGACAGGATTTTCTTTTGGGATACGACAATCACATTTTTGATCTTCTAATCCTTCTTTACTCCATCCCTCACTCCCACACATTGACGTACTCACAAGGAAATTGTGTCGCTATGAAATACGAGTACTATGTGTTCTAAGACATTTCCTTCTAAATCGAGTAACGTTTCTATGGAAACGACAGGATTTTCTTTTGGGATACGACAATCACATTTCCGATCCACTAATCCCTCTTTACTTCATCCCTCACTCCCAAACATTGACGAATTCACACGGAAATTGCGTCGCTATGAAATACTATGTGTTCTAAGACATTTCCTTCTAAATCGAGTAACGTTGCTATGGAAACGACAGGATTTTCTTTTGGGATACGACAATCTCATTTCCGATCCACTAATCCTTCTTTACTCCATCCCTCACTCCCACACATTGACGTACTCACACGGAAACTGTGTCGCTATGAAATACGAGTACTATGTGTTCTAAGACATTTCCTTCTAAATCGAGTAACGTTTCTATGGAAACGACAGGATTTTCTTTTGGGATACGACAATCACATTTCCGATCCACTAATCCTTCTTTACTGCATCCCTCACTCCCACACATTGTCGAATTCACACGGAAATTCCGTCGCTATGAAATACGAGTACTATGTGTTCTAAGACATTTCCTTCTAAATCGAGTAACGTTTCTATGGAAACGACAGGATTTTCTTTTGGGATACGACAATCTCATTTCCGATCCACTAATCCTTCTTTACTGCATCCCTCACTCCCACACATTGACGAATTCACACGGAAATTCCGTTGCTATGAAATACGAGTACTATGTGTTCTAAGACATTTCCTTCTAAATCGAGTAACGTTTCTATGGAACCGACAGGATTTTCTTTTGGGATACAACAATCACATTTCCGATCCACTAATCCTTCTTTACTCCATCCCTCACTCCCACAAATTGACGTACCCACACGGAAATTGTGTCGCTATGAAATACGAGTACTATGTGTTCTAAGACATTTCCTTCTAAATCGAGTAACGTTTCTATGGAAACGTCAGAATTTTCTTTTGGAATACGACAATCGCATTTCCGATCCACTAATCCTTCTTTACAGCATCCCTCACTCCCAAACATTGGCGAATTCACACGGATATTGCGTCGCTATGAAATACTATGAGTTCTAATACATTTCCTTCTAAATCGAGTAACGTTTCTATGGAAACGACAGGATTTTCTTTTGGGATACGACAATCACATTTCCGATCTACTCATCCTGCTTCACTGCATCCCTCACTCCCACACATTGACGAATTCACACGGAAATTGAGTCGCTATGAAATACTATGTGTTCTAAGACATTTCCTTCTAAATCGAGTAACGTTTCTATGGAAACGACAGGATTTTCTTTTGGGATACGACAATCACATTTCCAATCCACTAATCCTTCTTTACTGCATCCCTCACTCCCACACATTGACGAATTCACACGGAAATTGCGTCGCTATGAAATACTATTTGTTCTAAGACATTTCCTTCTAAATCGAGTAACGTTTCTATGGAAACGACAGGATTTTCTTTTGGGATACGACAATCTCATTTCCGATCCACTAATCCGTCTTTACTGCATCCCTCACTCCCACACATTGACGAATTCACACGGAAATTCCGTCGCTATGAAATACAAGTACTATGTGTTCTAAGACATTTCTTTCTAAATCGAGTATCGTTTCTATGGAAACGACAGGATTTTCTTTTGGGATACGACAATCACATTTCCGATCCACTAATCCTTCTTTACTGCATCCTTCACTCCCAAACATTGACAAATTCACACGGAAATTGCGTCGCTATGAAATACTATCTGTTCTAAGACACTTCCTTCTAAATCGAGTAACGTTTCTATGGAAACGACAGGATTTTCTTTTGGGATACGACAATCTCATTTCCGATCCACTAATCCTTCTTTACTCCATCCCTCACTCCCACACATTGACGTACTCACACGGAAACTGTGTCGCTATGAAATACGAGTACTATGTGTTCTAAGACATTTCCTTCTAAATCGAATATCGTTTCTATGGAAACGACAGGATTTTCTTTTGGGATACGACATTCACATTTCCGATCCACTAATCCTTCTTTACTGCATACCTCACTCCCACACATTGACGAATTCACACGGAAATTCCTTCGCTATGAAATACGAGTACTACGTGTTCTAAGACATTTCCTTCTAAATCGAGTAACGTTTCTACAGAACGACAGGATTTTCTTTTGGGATACGACAATCTCATTTCTGATCCACTAATCCTTCTTTACTGCATCCCTCACTCCCACACATTGACGAATTCGCACGGAAATTCCGTTGCTATGAAATACGAGTACTATGTGTTCTAAGACATTTCCTTCTAAATCGAGTAACGTTTCTATGGAAACGACAGGATTTTCTTTTAAGATACGACAATCACATTTGCGATCCAGTAATCCTTCTTTACTCCATCCCTCACTCCCACACATTGACGTACTCACACGGAAATTGTGTCGCTATGAAATACGAGTACTATGTGTTCTAAGACATATCCTTCTAAATCGAGTAACGTTTCTATGGAAACGACAGGATTTTCTTTTGGAATACGACTATCACATTTCTGATCCACTAATCCATCTTTACTGCATCCCTCACTCCCACACATTGACGAATTCACACGGAAATTGCGTCGCTATGAAATACGAGTACCATGTATTATAAGACATTTCCTTCTAAATCGAGTAACGTTTCTATGGAAACGACAGGATTTTCTTTTGGGATACGACAATCACATTTCTGATCCACTAATCCTTCTTTACTGCATTCCTCACTCCCACACATTGACGAATTCACACGGAAATTGCGTCGCTATGAAATACGAGTACTATGTGTTCTAAGACATTTCCTTCTAAATCGAGTAACGTTTCTATGGAAACGACAGGATTTTCTTTTGGGATACGACAATCTCATTTCCGATCCACTAATCCTTCTTTACTGCATCCCTCACTCCCACACATTGACGAATTCACACGGAAATTGCGTCGCTATGAAATACTATGTGTTCTATGACATTTCCTTCTAAATCGAGTAACGTTTCTATTGAAACGACAGGATTTTCTTTTGGGATACGACAATCACATTTCCGATCCACTAATCCTTCTTTACTCCATCCCTCTTTCCCAAACATTGACGAATTCACACGGAAATTTCGTCGCTATGAAATACTATGTGTTCTAAGACATTTCCTTCTACATCGAGTAACGTTTCTATGGAAACGACAGGATTTTCTTTTGGGATACGACAGTCACATTTCCGATCCACTAATCCTTCTTTACTCCATCCCTCTTTCCCAAACATTGACGAATTCACACTGAAATTGCGTCGCTATGAAATACTATGTGTTCTAAGACATTTCCTTCTACATCGAGTAACGTTTCTATGGAGACGACAGGATTTTCTTTTGGGATACGACAATCACATTTCCGATCCACTAATCCTTCTTTACTGCATCCCTCACTCCCACACATTGACGAATTCACACGGAAATTCCGTCGCTATGAAATACAAGTACTATGTGTTCTAAGACATTTCCTTCTAAATCGAGTATCGTTTCTATGGAAACGACAGGATTTTCTTTTGGGATACGACAATCACATTTCCGATCCACTAATCCTTATTTACTGCATCCTTCACTCCCAAACATTGACGAATTCACACGGAAATTGCGTCGCTATGAAATACTATGTGTTCTAAGACATTTCCTTCTAAATCGAGTAACGTTTCTATGGAAACGACAGGATTTTCTTTTGGGATACGACAATCTCATTTCCGATCCACTAATCCTTCTTTACTGCATCCCTCACTCCCACACATTGACGAATTCACACGGAAATTCCGTCGCTATGAAATACGATTACTATGTGTTCTAAGACATTTCCTTCTAAATCGAGTAACGTTTTTATGGAAACGACAGGATTTTCTTTTATGATACGACAATCACATTTCCGATCCACTAATCCTTCTTTACTGCATCCCTCACTCCCAAACATTGACGAATTCACACGGAAATTGCGTCGCTATGAAATACTATGTGTTCTAAGACATTTCCTTCTAAATCGAGTAACGTTTCTATGGAAACGACAGGATTTTCTTTTGGGATACGACAATCACATTTCCGATCCACTAATCCTTCTTTACTCCATCCCTCACTCCCACACATTGACGTACTCACACGGAAATTGTGTCGCTATGAAATACGAGTACTATGTGTTCTAAGACATTTCCTTCTAAATCGAGTAACGTTTCTATGGAAACGACTTAATTTTCTTTTGGGATTCGACAATCACATTTCCGATCCACTAATCCTTCTTTACTGCATCCCTCACTCCCACACATTGACGAATTCACACGGAAATTGCGTTGCTATGAAATACTATTTGTTCTAAGACATTTCCTTCTAAATCGAGTAACATTTCTGTGGAAACGACAGGATTTTCTTTTGGGATACGACAATCTCATTTCCGATCCACTAATCCTTCTTTACTGCATCCCTCACTCCCACACATTGACGAATTCACACGGAAATTCCGACGCTATGAAATACAAGTACTATGTGTTCTAAGACATTTCCTTCTAAATCGAGTATCGTTTCTATGGAAACGACAGGATTTTCTTTTGGGATACGACAATCACATTTCCGATCCACTAATCCTTCTTTACTGCATCCTTCACTCCCAAACATTGACAAATTCACACGGAAATTGCGTCGCTATGTAATACTATGTGTTCTAAGATATTTCCTTCTAAATCGGGTAACGTTTCTATGGAAACGGCAGGATTTTCTTTTGGGATACGACAATCTCATTTCCGATCCACTAATCCTTCTTAACTGCATCCCTCACTCCCACACATTGACGAATTCACACGGAAATTCCGTCGCTATGAAATACGAGTACTATGTGTTCTAAGACGTTTCCTTCTAAATCGAGTAACGTTTTTATGGAAACGACAGGATTTTCCTTTGGGATACGACAATCTCATTTCCGATCCACTAATCCTTCTTTACTGCATCCCTCACTCCCAAACATTGACGAATTCACACGGAAATTGCGTCGCTATGAAATACTATGTGTTCTAAGACATTTCCTTCTAAATCGAGTAACGTTTCTATGGAAACGACAGGATATTCTTTTGGGATACGACCATCTCATTTCCGATCCACTAATCCTCCTTTACTGCATCCCTCACTCCCACACATTGACGAATTCACACGGAAATTCCGTCGCTATGAAATACAAGTACTATGTGTTCTAAGACATTTCCTTCTAATTCGAGTATCGTTTCTATGGAAACGACAGGATTTTCTTTTGGTATACGACAATCACATTTCCGATCCACTAATCCTTCTTTACTGCATCCTTCACTCCCAAACATTGACAAATTCACACGGAAATTGCGTCGCTATGAAATACTATGTGTTCTAAGACATTTCCTTCTAAATCGAGTAACGTTTCTATGGAAACGACAGGATTTTCTTTTGGGATACGACAATCTCATTTCCGATCCACTAATCCTTCTTTACTGCATCCCTCACTCCCACCCATTGACGAATTCACACGGAAATTATGTCGCTATGAAATACGAGTACTATGTGTTCTAAGACATTTCCTTCTAAATCGAGTAACGTTTTTATGGAAACGACAGGATTTTCTTTTGGGATATGACAATTACATTTCCGATCCACTAGTCCTTCTTTACTGCTTCCCTCACTCCCAAACATTGACGAATTCACACGGAAATTGCGTCGCTATGAAATACTATGTGTTCTAAGACATTTCCTTCTAAATCAAGTAACGTTTCTATGGAAACGACAGGATTTTCTTTTGGGATACGACAATCTCATTTCCGATCCACTAATCCTTCTTTACTCCATCCCTCACTCCCACACATTGACGTACTCACACGGAAACTGTGTCGCTATGAAATACGAGTACTATGTGTTCTAAGACATTTCCTTCTAAATCGAATAACGTTTCTATGGAAACGACAGGATTTTCTTTTGGGATACGACATTCACATTTCCGATCCACTAATCCTTCTGTACTGCATCCCTCACTCCCACACATTGACGAATTCACACGGAAATTCCGTTGCTATGAAATGCGAGTACTATGTGTTCTAAGACATTTCCTTCTAAATCGAGTAACGTTTCTATGGAAACGACAGGATTTTCTTTTGGGATACGACAATCACATTTCCGATCCACTAATCCTTCTTTACTCCATCCCTCACTCCCACACATTGATGTACTCACACGGAAATTGTGTCGCTATGAAATACGAGTACTATGTGGTCTAAGACTTTCCCTTCTAAATCGAGTAACGTTTCTATGGAAACGAAAGGATATTCTTTTGGAATACGACAATCTTATTTCCGATCCACTAATCCTTCTTTACTGCATCCCTCACTCCCAAACATTGACGAATTCTCACGGAAATTGCGTCGCTATGAAATACTATGTGTTCTAAGACATTTCCTTCTAAATCGAGTAACGTTTCTATGGAAACGACAGGATTTTCTTTTGGGATACGACAATCACATTTCCGATCCACTAATCCTTCTTTACTCCATCCCTCTTTCCCAAACATTGACGAATTCACACGGAAATTGCGTCGCTATGAAATACTATGTGTTCTAAGACATTTCCTTCTACATCGAGTAACGTTTCTATGGAAACGACAGGATTTTCTTTTGGGATACGACAATCACATTTCCGATCCACTAAACCTTCTTTACTGCATCCCTCACTCCCACACATTGACGAATTCACACGGAAATTCCGGCGCTATGAAATACAAGTACTATGTGTTCTAAGACATTTCCTTCTAAATCGAGTATCGTTTCTATGGAAACGACAGGATTTTCTTTTGGGATACGACAATCACATTTCCGATCCACTAATCCTTCTTCACTGCATCCTTCACACCCAAACATTGACGAATTCACACAGAAATTGCGTCGCTATGAAATACTATGTGTTCTAAGACATTTCCTTCTAAATCGAGTAACGTTTCTATGGAAACGACAGGATGTTCTATTGGCATACGACAATCTCATTTCCTATCCACTAATCCTTCTTTACTGCATCCCTCACTCCCACACATTGACGAATTCACACGGAAATTCCGTCGCTATGAAATACAAGTACTATGTGTTCTAAGACATTTCCTTCTAAATCGAGTAACGTTTTTATGGAAACGACAGGATTTTCTTTTGAGATACGACAATCACATTTCCGATCCACTAATCCTTCTTTACTGCATCCCTCAGTCCCAAACATTGACGAATTCACACGGAAATTGCGTCGCTATGAAATACTATGTGTTCTAAGACATTTCCTTCTAAATCGAGTAACGTTTCTATGGAAACGACAGGATTTTCTTTTGGGATACGACAATCACATTTCCGATCCACTAATCCTTCTTTACTCCATCCCTCACTCCCACACATTGACGTACTCACACGGAAATTGTGTCGCTATGAAATACGAGTACTATGAGTTCTAAGACATTTCCTTCTAAATCGAGTAACGTTTCTATGGAAACGACTGGATTTTCTTTTGGGATACGACAATCACATTTCCGATCCACTAATCCTTCTTTACTGCATCCCTCACTCCCAAACATTGACGAATTCACACGGAAATTGCGTCGCTATGAAATACTATGTGTTCTAAGACATTTCCTTCTAAATCGAGTAACGTTTCTATGGAAACGACAGGATTTTCTTTTGGGATACGACAATCTCATTTCCGATCCACTAATCCTCCTTTTATGCATCCCTCACTCCCAAACATTGACGAATTCACACGGAAATTGCGTCGCTATGAAATACTATGAGTTCTAAGAAATTTCCTTCTAAATCGAGTAACGTTTCTATGGAAACGACAGGATTTTCTTTTGGGATACGACAATCACATTTCCGATCCACTAATCCTTCTTTACTGCATCCCTCACTCCCAAACATTGACGAATTCACACGGAAATTGCGTCGCTATGAAATACTATGTGTTCTAAGACATTTCCTTCTAAATCGAGTAACGTTTCTATGGAAACGACAGGATTTTCTTTTTGGATACGACAATCGCATTTCCGAACCACTAATCCTTCTTTACTGCATCCCTCACTCCCACACATTGACGAATTCACACGGAAATTCCGTCGCTATGAAATACGAATACTATGTGTTCTAAGACATTTCCTTCTAAATCGAGTAACGTTTTTATGGAAACGACAGGATTTTCTTTTGGGATACGACAATCACATTTCCGATCCACTAATCCTTCTTTACTGCATCCCTCACTCCCAAACATTGACGAATTCACACTAAAATTGCGTCGCTATGAAATACTATGTGTTCTAAGACATTTCCTTCTAAATCGAGTAACGTTTCTATGGAAACGACAGGATTTTCTTTTGGGATACGACAATCTCATTTCCGATCCACTAATCCTCCTTTACTGCATCCCTCACTCCCACACATTGACGAATTCACACGGAAATTCCGTCGCTATGAAATACAAGTACTATGTGTTCTAAGACATTTCCTTCTAAATCGAATAACGTTTCTATGGAAACGACAGGATTTTCTTTTGGGATACGACATTCACATTTCCGATCCACTAATCCTTCTTTACTGCATCCCTCACACCCACACATTGACGAATTCACACGGAAATTCCGTTGCTATGAAATACGAGTACTATGTGTTCTAAGACATTTCCTTCTAAATCGAGTAACGTTTCTATGGAAACGACAGGATTTTCTTTTGGGATATGACAATCACATTTCCGATCCACTAATCCTTCTTTACTCCATCCCTCACTCCCACACATTGATGTACTCACACGGAAATTGTGTCACTATGAAATACGAGTACTATGTGTTCTAAGACATTCCCTTCTAAATCGAGTAACGTTTCTATGGAAACGACAGGATTTTTTTTGGAATACGACAATCTCATTTCCGATCCATTAATCCTTCTTTACTGCATCCCTCACTCCCAAACATTGACGAATTC